>NC_060245.1:22749695-23029695 GCF_021155785.1 Neodiprion fabricii
AGTCAAGGAGCGTCGATTGTGTACGCAGCAATCTATCCACGCGTGCCTATCGAGGCCTCGAGTAGAGTAAATCGAGTGATGGTAACGACACGGCAAGGTCGCCTAGTCAACTTGACACGGTCACGAGGCGCCGGTGAGCCTTGCATGGCGCATGGGACGAGGAGGTGTTAGCCTGGTGCACTTGAACCAGGAGTTGCTCGGCGCCTCGGGAGGCGTGCGATTAAACGTTGCAGGTACATGCATGCATACTTATAATGGCATGTGTCGAAACCTTTTCGCGAGGACTTTAGCCTTCGGCGCTTTCCAATCCTCGCCGTTCGTTTACAATCCCCTCGAGGGTAATACAATGTACAACTCTCGCCCGCGCGGCCGATGCCGTAATGTTCCAAAAGTCAGACAAATCGTGGGAAATAATCGTGGGGCTTTTATTGTTCTCCGGAAGCTTGGAAGCATAGTCGAACTTCCGTTTAGAGAAAGAGCTTTTGTCCAAGCACTTTGCAGAATGACTGGAGTCCCAATACCGGGAGCGATGTCTGTCGATGAAAGTGAATTAAATATTGTACAAAGGACGGATTGACGAAATGTCGCGTAATGTACCAGTGGCTGCAGACTGGCACCGCTCAAGGTGATAAGCCAGGCGCTTTGGTGACCACGAGGATAGTCGCTTCTATATCTATTTCCCGTACTTTCGACGAGTTAAATGTAATTTATGTCGGTGTCTGGGGTGAGATGGGATAGCGCCGCGAGCAAGGAGACTGCGGACCCTAGTTCCATCCCATTCCATTCCATCCCGTCCCTCCCGATTGGAGAATATTGAACAAGAAGGTGCAAGCGAGCGCGCCGGACAAGGGGAGCAAAAGAGGCGAGTGTGGCCCGATCGTTCGTTTCAAATTTGCGTAAATACATCAAGTAAGGTCAATAGCATACGGGCGACGATTCTCCCCTGGTCCAGTGGCGTAAGCCAGCTCCTGCACCGGCTGTTTCCGTATTCAGTTCAACAGCTATCGAGAAGCACCTTGGCTCCAATAGCTCGTATTTCTTGGCCGCGTGGTCATTGGATTGTTTGCACAAACACACCTCTCGGCCGATCTCTCATACGACGTGAAATTCAGGGTGTCTAACGTCAACGACATTGACACGTCATTCCCTGATATTTCCAGCTTTTTCAGATGAAAATGAGCATTTTCCAAGACTCATTCCAGCCTCAATTTACTGAACAACTCACTTATTTCACGCAAATTAGTTAAAAATCGGACGTCAGACGTCTTCGTAGTAAGTTATAATAATAGGCCAATTTGTCTTCAACTTCAATTTTACTTAAACCCAATTACCGAATACGTCAATAAACACTCAAATTTTAAGTAACTAATGGATATGCCATTCTTTCGAAGCATGAAGGTAGAAACGTCTATCCGAGAGTATCGACTGTTTTTAGCACTAGTTTTTTTTTTTTTTTTTTACAAGTCTCACACAGTGCTCAGCATCGATTTATCAATCCCCATTTCACACTAATCTCGTCGACTGTCTAACGAACAGTAATTTTCTACATTTCGAACAATCGTACACCAGTGAGGAAGGAAGTAAAAAAATTCCGGAACACGAGTCCAATTCCCTGATATTTCCCGATTTTTCCAGACGCATGCAGATTCCCTGACCGATTTTCCAGATTTCGCTGAGAGCTAAATACCCCGAAATTGGAAATGCGTCGAAGCGAGAAGAAGAATGAGCTGCGGATTGCAAACTGGCGAAATTTTCACAAACTTGTATCGGATCCTTGTCTGTAAAGCTGCGATTCAGAGTAAAACGCAGATTGTATATCAATTCGGCGCACTCTCGTGTATACAATACACATACATATTCATATATTTACACGCATGTGCTTGTCCGGCGTTACGACCTCATCCCGCATACAAATATGCACGCATTAATTCAGGATTTTTATCGCATTATACCGCCTGATAGAGCACAGCTACATGAGGGACGAGAAGAATCAGGAGCCGATACATTCGCTGGAGGAAAAGTTGGATTCTTTTTAAAAATAATTTTTATTTTTTCCACCAGATTCGTTCGTCGGGCAAACTTTTCACGAGCAACTCCGCACGGCTACGATCTTCTCGCTTGCATCCACAAGACACTCCGTGCTGGATGTTTCGTCCGATTCGTGTATTCAATTTTGTAACGCGAATCGAGAGTATCGGTCAACGAACGACCGACCATACATTTTCGTAGAATCGTAACAGGCTTCGGTAACTTATCGATATCGTCAATCCACCCCACCCCCAACCTCTGTCCATTTCATCCCCCTCCTATTTTACAAAACCGATATATTTTCCTACACTGACCCTCGCAATTTATTATTCTCGATTCACTTACCCTTTTCGCAGTCGTATCGTCGTTTCTTTCTTTCCTTCTTTCTTCAAGTTCACTCCTCGTTTTTCAACAACTCGCCAAAAAAAGCCGTTTGTCTATCGGTCTTTTCATTTGTTCCTTTTTTTCCTCCGCTCCTTTTTTCATCTCCCCTAAATGCAATTTGTCGCCCTGTCGATTCCGTTACACGCATGTATCGCGTCCGTATATACGTAGGTATTATACATGCGTCGTGCACACACCTGTGCAATTTACTCGCTTGCCTCGTTTCGATTTAACGCCACGTCGTTTATCGTGCGTGCATCGCGACTCGTCGTTTTATTACGCAGAAATTGAAAAATGAAAAAAACTAAAAAAAAAAAAAAAAAATGAAAACAGTAAGATAAATAACGACGTTACCTGCACCGTACGGTAATCCGTATGATGCAATCTGTACGGTGGCGAAATCGTTGAAATATATCGGAAACCGGTAACGTATTTCGATTGTAAACAGCTGTAACAATACGATATGCGAAACGTACGTTGAGATCGTTTCGCTGATCGGATGCGAAACTTCGTACACCGTCGCTCGTTAATTTCTATCGTGCGAATTATCCCGATACGAAAGGTGTTCCAGATCGACGCTCGGATGTCGCGTCGGGTTACGCGTCGATCGATACAACAATTGTAATTAAAATCCAACGCCGCCTGGATCGCGACGACAGACGGTGACAATGCAGGCTTCAATGTCAGGACGATAAGCCCCGCAAGCCCAGAAATGATACCGTATACCGACCTAGTCCTCGTGCCCTGGAAAAGCGATCGACGGCTACCGGCGAGGTGACGCGTTCGGAAAATCTAATTCTAACGCACGTATGACGAGGGTGTGAGGAAAAGCGAGGAGAAAAGGGAGCGAACGAGGTCACGAGGGAAGTCGAGGATGACGAGGATGGCTGAGGATGGAAGAGGAGGGGGAGGACGGGGGCTCAAAGTCAAAGCCAAAGCCAAAGTCTGCGGTCTGAGTCGTGCGTACGTACGTGTGTGTCTTTGTCCGTGGATGCTGTCTGCGTAGGTTTAACAGCCGGGAACGACGCGTATGGACGAGGAGAGCCCGAGTCCGCCGAAATCCAGAGGCAACAGATATTATACCGTTTATACCAGTTTGCGGTTTACACGGAGGAGCTGCAGAGGATTCGGTAGATCGGTACGTGCGTAGATTCTACCGAACAGATACCAGACTACTACACAAATACAGCGATCCTGCGGAGAATGGGCGTATAACGCCTATAACTGCGTAACGCCGGTTAATCCACAACGCGGCCCTTCTCCATTCTCCCTACCGAAGATTATCTAAAGATTATACCGCGGGAGCCTGCGGGGTCGCGTTTCTGTTTAACGATAATTGACCCGATAAAACTGGATTACCAGTTGAAATCGGATCAGCCTCGTTGACTCGACTTGGGGCGAAGCCGCGGGGTCTGCGTCACGCCTGATGCCCCTGCCTGGGTCTGTCCCGAAGGGCCTTGCGTGTGGCTCGACGGTTTTATCCTTTGAAACGTCGTTGATTGGCTTATCCATACTCCGGATAGAAAAAAATTAGTACGTGTGACGCGGGGCTGCGAGAAAAAAAGTGCACATCTTTTTCTTACAGGTTTCTTTAGTCACTGGAATCGGGAAAAGATACTCGTGTTTGTGGTTCTTGTTCGAAGCGAAACTCCCGTTTAAACCGAAATCGAATAGCTCGTTGTAAAGAAATTTTGGTTTCTTTCGTCGTCGTTGTGCTCTTTTTTACGCAAACACCTTGTAACGAATAAAATGGAAGTCACTTTTGGATTCGGCACACCCGAAACCGTGACATTAACCAAAAACATCCCGTGCAGTTGAAATGAACAATTTTTCTGCAGCTTGTACATTGAACACAAAATTACACCACGTTGACCGCAGTTCCATACATCGGATTTACCAGTGAAAATTAAAACCAACCATTCAACGAATTGCATGTATCGGTATTATACACCCCGGTAAATATTCATCCTTTTCACTTAACGTAAAACGGTCTACTTACACATGGCAGCAAGTATCGACGTCACGGATCACGGTCGATGAAATGTACTCTATTCTCTTCCCTCTCTTTTTTTTTTCTTGCCCTTTATAAAACGCGATCGAGCGGATCCAGTCCCCGTGAAACCTGCACGATCAAACGTTTATTATACCCTTGGTAAGGCGATGCCGCCCCCATCAGAGGCCGGTATAACAAACTCCGTAATTGTACGATGGAATTTCATTAAAACTGTATTAATTCACATTCTCATTGTAATGAGACAGTCCCTTGACGGCAGAGAAGCCCAAATGCAAAAACGAGAGAGAAAGATAAAAAATAAAAAATTGAAAGTAAAAAAAGAAACTTCGGTTACGCGTACCGAGCCGGTACAAAGGATTTATGAAAACACATCGTGCACCCCCTTAATTTCGGGTATGTAAGCGTTTCGTTTCGATCCGCGCCGCGTGAACCGGCGAGCTCTGCCTCTTCGAATGCATACATTTTGCATTCGGTGACACACACACGTGCAAAGTTGCAAATCTCTTCCCCGCGCAGCAATTCGTCGCGACAGACGTCGACACGGTTGCATAAATTAAACGACTGTACTCGAGGTTGCCTCCAGAACTGCATCGCAAACGTCTCTCTCTCTCTCTTTTTACTTTTCCGCAGCTGCGGCCCGATCGCGTTGCATATACTTTGCAGGGTGCATCAGGATAAGTATAGAAGGAGATTCGTCGCCGGAGGCGTTTCGTTTTCATTATTTCACTCGACTCATTTGAATTCCGACTACTTTGCTCCTTTTTTCATTTTCTTTTTCAACACGTTTCTTAACCGTAACGCTCTCTCTCTCTCACTCACTCTCTCTCTCTCTCTCTCGAGAATCGGTTTAATTTTCATTTTATATCGCCTCTTTCACCTTGGGCTTCACAGAAACGCCTCAACTGTCACTTGCAAATTGTGCAACAGATGCGTGCACCGCGTGCAGCGATGCAATTAGGCAATATTCCGAATCGCGGCGATGCAGCATCGCGCAGCATCGTGTGGTAATAATACTAAGGTGGTATCTGCGAGTGACTTTCACGTTGCACGCGTACCTAAATTTGCGTATTGCGATTCCACGTACATCGTAACAGGGTGTCGTTAATACCCACGTGACGATCGTTAAAATATCGAAATTCGCCGCATTTTACCGTCATCGCACCTTTATTCCATTTATATACATACATATATGTATACACCCGCCAACGCGGAGTTGCGCATATTCGGTTCAATGTAACGCCGATACATTTTATTATTACTCGTCAGCCACTTAGCGACAAGAGAGTGAAAAATATCAGGAATAGACGAAGAGATACGGATAAATCAATAAATTTATACACGAGGGTGAAAAGACGTCGTCGTTGGTTTCGAAGCAGAAAAGAACTTGTGTCGCAAAACGTCCGCTTATCAAGGGTTCTTTATTGCGTGAAAATTGTCCCGTAAATCTCGACGAGTCCTCTTTTTACCCATCTCCCCCTCCCCCCCCCCCCCCCCCCCCCCGTTACCCCTCAGAGTTCCATCTCGACGACGCGGATGACGTCATCCCGCGAGGGATTAAAGCTATACGAGAAATCCCTTTATATGGCTGTATATATCCCGCGTTTATTATCGCCTTATCTGAAACGTCCTATAGGTATAGATATACGAACCCTGTATCAGGATAGACCGGACAGTCGGCGATGAACGTCGTCGAACTATTACACCGTCCCCTCTTCATTCCCTGTTCTTTCCGTCCCGTACACTTCTATAATACCACCCCATACCGAGAGTCGCTGATTATGTGAAAAGAGAGATCGGTGACGAGAAGAAATTGCTTAATTCTCCATTCTCGTCGGGGAAATCTCCGCAGTCTAAGTCGACCTCGTTGTCGTCAACATCGGGGTGGGAGGGGGTCGAAGGGGGTCGAAGGGGCGTAGCTGGTGGCGAGGGTGATGGGAGGGAGGGGCAGTTAAAGCTGTACGTCGTTCGGTCTCCTCCGGATGGGCGAAATAAATAAATGACGAGCGATTCCCCGGGGTCGGTAGGGTGTGGTGGTGGAAGCTCCCGGCTCCCGCAGGGTGGAAGGAACGGTTTCTCCGCGTAGATAGCGGGAGAGTTATGACCTCCAGAGCGCGAACGGCCAGACGAAGAGGCGGGGGGAGGGAAGAGAAAAGAGGGAGAGGGGGAAAGAGAGAGAGAGAGGCGAAGCGGGGGGCGGTTTAAGCCCGTTCCGAACCTTACAAGTCCGTAATTTTTACCCCCGGACAAGTTAAGAGTAATTTACTGGCTCTCGGTAGACATTATTCGGCTTTGTAGCTTCTCTCCGGCTCTCGCACCCCTCACCCCCCCACGCTCGCTCTCTCTCTCTCGCTCTCTTCGCGCGCTTCTCCTCCGCCCCTGTTTACGTAGGTCTCTTTCGGCAAAGCGCGCGCGGTTAATTGACTCGCATCCCCATCCCCGTCGGCTCGCCTCGCAACTCGAAACCCTCGGTCTTCCAGGCAACGCGGAATCGCTCGCTTCTGTAGTTTGTAGTTCTCTCTGTTAGCCGGTTCGGTACCTGCGGCACAGTTACCAAAGTAAACTACGCGTCTATGTGCATACCGACATTTATATACACGCGTACATGCCGGGGGTGTTACGATATGGGGACTTGGGTGACGGGAAAGTGGCGAGTATTATGTAATGATATTGAAAATCTGACTTACCCGGACGTGGTGTATTTTTCAATGTTATGCGTAACATGATACAAAGCGTAAGTTGTTGAAAATTGTTCGTAATTAAATCGACGCGTGATTTAGATTTCTGCAAATAACGTTGATACAAATTTTTCACCAATCGGTTATAAGTACATGTAATTCAGAAGTTATACTGAAGATTTTTAACCCTGTACTTACGGCAGAGATTATGAATGGCAAGAAGAGATGAAAATAACGACAAAATTGTGGTTTTCAGTTTCATTTTTCGTTTTTTTTTTTTTTTTTCTCTTCTCTTTCTTCATCCCGTATCTACGTATCAATGGACGTATACAGTTTATTTCCATAATTTATAACCTTGTATAACCTTATATTTATATAATAATCACGTTACGATAACATATTTATATCAATATAGGTATTCGTTTTGTTGTTATTGTTGTTCTTTTTGTTTGCGTTTATTTATAATACATGGCGATTTTTAATTTATTCCATCGATTTATCTTTCTTTTATTTCATTTGTTTATTTGTTTTATTTTTTTTTCTTCTTCTTAATTTTACTTTGGGAAGAGGGAGGGAAATGGTAATTACATTAGTATTAGTAGTACAGTAGTAGTAGTAGTAGTAGTAGTAGTAATTAGTAATATAGTAGTAGTATTAGTAGCATTACAAGTATTACAGGATTATCAGGTGTAGGTAAGAGGGTAAAGGATGAATAACGCACAAACGCCGGATAGTTGCACCCAATATTTTCATCTCTCTCTTTTTCCATTTCCGTTTCGATTTTGTATGTGTATAAATATGATCAGAAAAATCAGGAAACACGGTGATCGCGAGCATTCCTTGAACAGTTCTCCGGACTTACCATTCTCATACATTCATTAATAGGGACGTTAAGAAGGGTACGAGGCAGGTCTAATGAATTCGCAATTCAAACCGCGAGTATTAATTTCATAAGCTGGATATTATCCGGAGTAGTGCGCCTCTGCGCGCAGAACCTATTAATACACATGTTCGCGAGTGGATACGATGTATAAGTAAGCGTACGTACAACGTATACGAATCGATTACGCACAGAAATTCGTAAGCAGCCGTTAGACGCCATGCTCCGCAATATATACCGTATCGCACATATATATACATGTATCTGTGGATTTTCATTTTCCGACAAAGTCCGTGCCAATGCAAATGTTTCGCCGTTTCGAAGGTTCGGAGATTAAGCGGACGATACCGCTGAGGAAGAGGAGGAGGAGGAGGAGGAGGGTGAAGAGGAGCCGAATTACACCGCTGGACCAGGATGTACGGGCCGATAACGTCCGAGCGATTAAAGGGGGCGAATTGTTTAATTGGAGATCCCCATCCCTCGACGCACTAGCCTCGATTATATCGATCGAAACACGCTCAGCGATCGGTAAGCCCTGATCTTCCTGGGCGAGATTCGTTTCAATAGGTTTACGTAATGCTTCCAATTTTTCTCGAACCCTGCACGCGGACCGTCCCGTAAAAATTGTTCAATAATTCCAGTCTCACACCCCGATAATTGCCGCTGCTGCCGCTGCTGATTGATCTTTACCAATGAATCAGAGAGAAAACGGGTGGGGTGTTGGAAAATTATTCATCGCGACGAATCGTCTCTCTCGCTACGAAATTTTTCTTCACCCAGTCATTTCTTAACATTAGAGAAGAGTGTAAAAAGAGATTGATGGATATCGGCGATTGAAATTTATGAGTCCGAGCATCTTTTTCTTTCTCTCAAGGTGTTCGATGATGACTGGGGTGGAATTTTAAACGAGCATGAAAGGACAAAAACCAAAGAGAAGAAAAAATTTTTTAAATTCACCGACTCGCGGCCGAGTTACGTTAAGCTCGATTCTTGTTGGAAAAAAAAAATAATGTTTTCGCAAGTGTAACTTTTTGCGAACGAAACGAACAATTTTCACAAACCGTACTTAAACAATGATGTGTAATATATACATACCCACTCGGACAATATAATATACCTAATTGAATACACTATACTACGGATGTATCGTATTACAATAAACTTATGCGAATGGAACATTGTGAAATTTACAATATCGCTAACTACGATTACTATTTATACATATTTGTATAATATATACTTATATCCGTACATCTTTCACCAATAAATATTAATATAATCCATTATCTGTTAGTTATTATCCGTATATTTTTCATATGTACAAATTGACTTTCCTTTTTTTCGTGCGAATGTGCGCGTGTGTTCCTTCAGTATCGTTTGTTCTTGGTTTTTCATTAATATTTTTCTTCTTTTTCCTTTCCCGCGTCGAGTAATAAAACCCCGATTTAGCTCGGATCGAACCTCGCCGGTATTTGACTAATATTAATCTATTCACGCCTGAGCTATTATTGAAATTCTATATTATAACACAACAGTGTATATTATACCTATGTATAATATGTATTATTATGCCTATCTATCTATCTATCTATCTATCTATCTATCTATCTATTCGCGTGCACGCGTTTTCATCCCCTCAGCCAACGAATGAATTCGATTCGGCATATTGCAGGCTTAAATTAACATTCATCCATCGGTATTTACGTTTATATCAGATATTTACAATTATTTCCCACAGATAATGCGGTACATACATCCATATGCATATTTATACACACACGTACGCAGGTACGCCTACTTCGTAAACCTGCACTTTTTCCGATTCGTGCTATAATTTTTTATTTATTCCCTCGTTTTTCCTTCGCGTTTTTTCCGACCCTTACCAATTTTCGCCCTGTATTTTCTAGCCCGTGATTTGCAACACGTCTGGCGATTGAGCGAATAAACGCGCGGTTTATAACGCGAAAACATTTACAAACACACGTCGATGCGTGACCAAGGTAGTTATACCCATCCGCTGCATGTGCATCGATGAAATATCAGTTATATGCACCCTGCACCGATCGGTTCGCGGCGTCCGGATCACGTGTTGTTAAAGATTTACCTGCAACTAGACGTCGAGTCGGTTCCTCGTTATTTTCGTTTCATATTTCTTTGCTTTGAGTTTTTTTTTTTTTTTTACACTACTGCAAACGTTCCGTACGTGTACGTACATATGTATACGTATATATGCATTACAGAGATATGGCTGAAGGGAGAAAGAGAGAATGTGGAGAGAGAGAGAGAGAGCGAAACTCAGCCGACGTTTGCGTAACGTACATTATTGTTCGGAAATGGAAGCCCCTGCAGGGATCGCCGGGAAGGGATCGGTAAAAAAAAATATCGAAATTTTACTCTGTAATCGCAATGTTGGATCACGAGGATTTGGTACAATACCAAGATACATATGCGCGCGTGTGTGTTTGTGTAACGCTAGAAGAGAGACGAGCGAACGGGCGACGTTTATAACCTCGGGTGTTGGATATTTTTATATATAATATTATTATATCATATTGAAATTGACGAAGCTCTCTGCAATTATATTATCCTGTGTGTGTTTGTAAATCTCATGGCACGAGTTCGCGGATTTTAGCGGTAATTTTTGAGAACCAAGTATATCTCACCGTTGCGTTGGTGGAAATAAAATTAACAGAAAACAATAAGGGGGAAAAAAAACGAGTCAAGAAAATTAAAGGCAAACGAAAGAAAAGGTACAAATCTTGAGATACCGAATTACGAAAATATTAGTATTTATACACGTAGAGATGCGGGGAAGTTTTTCAGAGAGAGAGAGAGAGAGCGAGAAAGATGGAGGGAAAGGATTACGTACGCGTTATATGTATAATATGTGTATGGAAAACTTATGGCTAAATAAAACTTTACAAAAATATATCAACAAATAATAAACATCATCTATTATAACAATTCGTCATACCGTCACCTTTTCCTCTAATTATTTTTCCCTTTCCCGTCTTTGTTTCTTTCATCATGCGCGGACCGGAATAAATTTTTGCATTACATTATATCCGTTATACTGTATTGTTTACCGTGTATATTATATAATGTTATCAACATTAACACATTAATTACCTTTCTTTTTGTATACTATTATCATTGTTGTTGTTGTTGTTGTTGTTACTATTATCATTATTTTACGTTACAGGTATTTATATTTTACAAATTCTACTCACCTATACGGCGTTAATGTACAACAATATTTATTCATTTAATCTGTAACAATATATTCATACGTGTATTGTATGTGTGTGTATATATATATATATATGTATTATTGTTGTCAATTTACATATTCGAGATGGTATTCACATCGTGCGTATAGTATAGTATGTGTTGTTGGTAGGTATGTATTTACACCGACGTTCAACTGCGGTGAGTATTATTTTCTCCTTCATTGGCATATTAGGTGAAAGTTTTTACTCCCAATCTTTATACTAATTGTACACAATACCCATATTTATATTTGACACAAACTGAACAAAAACAACGTTACATCGGAATTGTTCAGATTTTGAGATAAATTTGTAGCGATACTAATTTCTATAGTATATTATACGCATGTCAATTTATTCGCAAGATATTTCGAGATTTTTGTGCCATTCGGTTTCGTTTGAATTCATGACTGTTTCAATCCTCGTAATATTTTACTTCGCTTCATTTCCATCGTACTTTAATTACCATTTTTCCATCTTTATTTCTTTCTTTCTTTCTTTCTTTCTTTCTTTCTTTTTTTCCTTTGAAAATTCCACGTATCCGCGGCCGTGTTTCCTCGACGTTGCAACTTTTAGTACAATTATTCGATAATTTTTTCACTTCTCTTTCATCGCTGGTTAGTTAGTGTTTCTTTTTTATTTCTTTCAACACGTACAGTTTTTTCGTTTTTCATCTTCATCGTGCATTATTACGATTGTTAATTTATGTCACACGATATATCCGTCCACGTCCATCCGTTTGTTATATACTTACTCGATGAATCGCTACAACCTATACGCATACAATTATATATCGTAACGATATAACGTGTGTGTATACATATATATGTGTATATGTTTATATATGTATATCATACACATAAATTTGATTACCTATACAATTTATTTACACGGTTTCCTCCTCCGTTTAGTTGTAATACTAATGAATGATGTACACATACTATGTGTGTGTGTATATATATATATATGGATGTATAAACATGTATACATAAGTTCTTTTCCCCTCGAAAACAGGGAATGCATATACAATGTTTACATACATCGTATATTTATGCATGTGCCGTAATTGTTTTGTAAAATAATAATAATAATAATGAATCGCACGTTTGTATATTCTCACACTATAATACACATTGTAATATCGACGTTCTCGTCAATTTAATTGAAAGTCAACAGTAATTTCACCCGTGCATACATACCCAAATATGCGTATGCGCAGGTACAATCGTTATTAGGTCGAAATGTCTCACGCTGCTGAAAAAATCTCTCCCTCGTATCGTAAACATTTGCCGCGTTATTTCCGTGCGAGAATATTTATCAATATAATAACTATAGGTACGAATTTACAAATCTATAATCGTCCTTTTAAATAATATTATACCGACGCGTCGATTATTATAAATTATTAAATTCGTTTTCGTTAATACTGCGACCTCAGGTTGATATTGTGTAACGATAATAATTCCTATTATATACATATATATGTATATATATATATGCATGTGTGTGTGTTATACTATACATGTAGCATGTGACGTTTGAAAATCGAAAATAAAAAAAAATGTCATTATTACAATACTCTATGTCGAGGTACTCGTAACACATTAGGTATAGCACATTATCATAATCGCATATCATATCTACACAATTACCATAACTTTTAGTATCATCATTTTTTTATTATTTTTTATTTATTTTTTTTTTTTTAATTTTTTTTCTCAATTCAATACCCATATTCGTATATATATATATATATATATATATATATATATATATACATACACGATACCCTAATAGTTTCCAGGCGACGCAGACCACCGTAATAATATCCCTGAAAATCGGACGATCGTCAGAGATATTGTAATACCGTGAATACTCGGTGCCGTTCCCCTTATAGAACCGGAAACGACGTTTAGACCTACGGCGGAACGCGTGACGTTGAGAAAAACTGAGGCGTCCGCGATGCCGGCCGATGATTTGACGATCATCGTCCATTCCCCGGAATCCGACCACCTAACCGAGTCAAAACTGAGTATCGACTGGTGGCAGGCCTTCGTGTCGCCCTCCTGTAATTGGATTGAAAATTTTTAATTTTCATATATCACCCGCGGCAGAATTAAGGATACCTTTACCGCCTGAATCGAAAATTAAGAATTTAGAAAAAAGGAAGAACAATTCGAACGATCTTGTTGCGTTGAAAATGATACCGATTTTCCTCTTTCCTTAACTTCTGCAGATTCGGACGGTCAAGCGGATTCATATTTTCACAGGTATAAGTTTGTATGTAATTCGGGAGGAAAATCGTATGAAAAATATCGGAAGAGACGGATCGGGAGATGTAGGATTTCCGGGATACACCCTTGGCTGACTAAACCACCATACCTCTACGTATACGTACACAAGTTTTAAAAGGATTTCGGTCGAATCGAAGGGTCCAACACACATGCACACAAATCTGCCCGTACATATACGTATAGGTGTATAGGTATAAAAGTGTGGGTAAAAGGAGAAATTTGCTGATACCGCAAGATTTTAAGCCTGGCGGCGGCAGACGTCGTCCACGAACGGAACTAACGTAGGCGCTTTTTTTTTTTTATTTTCATCATCGTCTATTTCCTTTTCTCCTCGCTTGCGGGATAGAAGAGGAGGATGGGAATGGGGGTCGTTTTCTTGCTCCATTAAACACCGCGCGCTCCAGGCTCACCTCGACGACGAGGGCCTTTACACCGGCCGCAGCTTCGCTCCCGGGTAGGTAAACTCGGTCCTCCGAAAGCCATAGGAGCCTGGTGAAGGTCGGCTCGGCGCAGAACTCGACCATCACCTCGAGCGGCTGACCCTCGACCGCGGCGACCGCTTGAGTCGACGGCCGGACCGCTGGACCGCCTGAAATATAAAAGAAAATTCTTTTCCTCTGTTATGCTTCGGTGGAATCTCCTGCGGGATAAAGTAGAAACGTAATGCATTACGTAACAAGGGAATAAAGTCGGAGATTATTCCCGCGGTTTCGTTTTTCTCATATTTCCCGCAAGTGAGGGAAAAAAGTTGAGAGGGAATAATAATATGCTAATTTCGTCCCGCTTTTCAGGTCAACTAAGTTGATATTACGGTCGAGTCGGGAATAAACGTGAATAAACTAAATATATCATCCACGGTTATAAAAATTGGTTATAAAAAGATTTAAAACGTGCTCGCGTTATGTGAACAATGTTTTCCTCGCTGCTTCGTGACTTCAATCCCACAAAATTTTGATAGAGAGGGTTCATATTCTTAACACAATTGCACTGTATTTTAAAGGGGAATGAAAAAAAATGCTGGATCATTGAACGATTTAGCCGCCATTTTATGCTTAATTTTCAACCTCAAAGTTGAACAAAATCATTACGCATCGCAAGAAGATGAAACTATGTAAAGTATATTCCAAACGATCTTACAGCAGCTGTTCAAAGTTCACGGAGAGAAGAAAAAGAGAAGATTTTATTCGAAACTGTAGGGAAAGAGGGACACGTCAGGGTTTTTGATCAAAAATACCCACGTTAACGATATTATTTTGTTGTAAATGTAGCAAATTTTATTTTGCATACAATCATGATTTCCACTTATTCTACAGCAAATTCTACATTTCTCTTTTCCTGCAATTTCAACTAAAATCATCCCTTTCATTCTCTCCGTATTGGCTTAAAAATCAAGCGTTAAAAGATGACAGCAACCCTCAAATCGAGTTTATCCGATTATTCTTTTCCATCTCCTCCTCTTCTCAGCACGATAACTAAGATCCCCCACAACGTCTGTAGAATATGCACGAACCGTAAACCGAAGCACTTCGCCATAGGGGTAATAAATTCAAAAGCCATGATAATCATCGCCTGACCAAATGGAGCCTATATATTCTCTATATGTATACAGGGTTTGCGAAGTAAGAGAGATTGTTAAGTGATGGTGAGTTTGCCTCGGTCTAGTTCGTCGTCAATTCGCGAATGAACGTGCGGGAAAGCGAGACAGAGACGGAGACAGGAGGAAAGAGAGGGAGAGGGAGAGGGAGAGGGAGACAGAGTTAGTAGTTTGCGCTAATTGGTGCCAATTGGTGCCGACCCGTCTATCCGGGGCCCAGCTCTTGAATATTCGTCGTTGGCGTCGAGAGGGCATCTCCTGGGCGAGGAGAGAAGGAGAAGGAGGAGGAGCGTCGCTGGATCGAGAAATACGAGGACCTGCAAGTGTACTTCGTCCAACCGTCCGACGTCGATAATATAATATCCGCCGCCTGCACCCCGCGACGCCCCTTCGCAAAATACCAGAAACTTGGCCAAAGGTAGCGCGGCTATGCGCGCGGGGAATAACGATCTCGAAATACAATTTCCAAAGTGCATAGTGCTCGCGGCCACTCGAGGCACTTCCACTCCTCTCGTGCACACTGCGCGGTGTCAGCATCTGGGCTTCGTGAATACCTACCATGAATCAAATAACATTTCACCACTCTTTCGTAACGGACCCTCGGTGTCTTTTTCCGCCATTTTATTTTTCACTTTTCATAACCTTCAGGGTTATTAACGACATTGCAAATCCGTCTGCATTTACGCAATTCAGGGTACGCGCTAAATTTTAACGTTCGACGTTCGTTCGTTGTAACACGATTGGTCAAATTTCTCACTTCGACGAACGTCCGCAATGAATTTAGAATCAATTTCAAACACTACAGAATCACGAGATACGTATCACAGACCTTGACTCGAACTGTGTCCAAGGTGTGAATGTCCCGTTGAGTTTATCTTGCGGAATACTCGATGCAATTTATTTGCAACTATCCTAAGGGAAGATGGGGATAGGAGAAAATTTCGATTTCGATAAATCTGGCTGGTGCGTGCATTTATGCAGCTACGTGTACATACGGGAGGGTAGAAAGAGAGTGAAGAAAGCCTGGTTGAGATGGTAAATTTAAATTTATGGCAGAAATATGCCCCTCTCCTCCCCACCTGCCCCCGAAAAGCTTCGAGCTCGACTGCATGCCTATGTACGTACACACACGTACCTACGTATGCGATATAGGTATAGGTATACATAGGCCGAGGGAAAGCCCGCTCGAAATCTCCCTTCGCCAACGCGGCCAACGGCTCGAATAACAAATTTCCAGCTTCGGGGGGTGGCTGGGGAGAAAGGGAGGGGGCGACGATGGGATGGAGAAAGCTCGTTTGAGGGTGCGTCTCCCCTTTTGCCCGTCTTCCTAGCCTATCCGTCCTTCCCTCCGTCCCGCCTTTCTTCTTTCCTTCCTTCGTTGAACTGTCGATGAGAGACGCGCCCCGCCATCCGCGCGACCAACAACGCGTGTACAAGGGAAGAAAAAAAATACGGAATGGAAGAGGAAAAGAAAAAAAGAAAAAAAAAAAAAAAAGAAATGAGGGAGAGAAGGTAAGAAAAAACCCGAAGCACGTCTCCCGAGGGATGCCGGGGATATGAAGACGTCTTTGAGGAATATAGTCGCGAACAGTTCTGACGATTCTCACGGGTTTATACAAGTCAAGATGTCTGTGTGTGTCTCTCGGTGCGTAAATAGGTATACATACATACATATATATATATGTATATATGTGTATGTGTGTGTATGTACAGTATACGGAGAAGGGAGAAAATTATTTTTATTTTTTTTTTCGATTCCTATGTGTGATTTTTACCGTACGAATTTCTTTCCGGCGACGGGCACGTATGTTTCAGCGCGTCTGGAAAACTGCCAGAATTCCGCAGACCACCTCCGGTACACGAGTTTTGGGTTTGGTGGGTGGGTGTAACCCAAGTTGCTGCCGATGTTATATTACAACGCCCCGTGCAGAGGGCACATTTTTTTTCTAAACTTTCACTTTTAGCGGGTCGAAATCTACGATCCCACTTTTTGTGTATTTCTACATAAATACATGTACCTATGTATTATCCTTTCCGTTGCCTTATCGAAGAAACTCGACTCGACTGTATACGTGCAGCTTTTTTCGCCTGCAGTCGGTTGTACGTGAAAAAGGACTACGGATTGCAAAAACTTGACAAATAAAATATCGCCATTTCTAGAAAATATATATATATGTAATATATATACACCGATACTTACGCTTGTAAGATATGTTCCATAAATTCGACCGAAAAATACTATTTTTGTAAAATAAAGAGGAAAAATATTCCCTGAGGACAAGAAGAGAGAAAGTGGCTGAAGAGAAAAAAAAGGAGAACTTCTCTGGCTTCTTCTTTCCGCTGAATCTTATAGCTGATGGCCGCGTAAATCTTAGCCCGGACTTTATCGTTAGCTTATGTATGAAAATACAATAAAAATAAGAAAAGTAGCACAAGTTTTTTCTACTAGAAAACTCGATATTTGCCTGCGGAATTTTGCATATTACAAGCGGGTCGGAATTTACGGTTCCACGATTACAAACAAGTCTGGATCCTTTTGCTCTAGAACCTTCGTACGAACTTGAAGCTATAAAAGAACTTGAGATCAGAATTTTTTGTTATACCTACGAAATATTTTCATACAGACGGTATAGGTTGTTTTTTCGTCATGTTTGTCGAGTGGTTTCGTAATAAAGAGGCTTTGTTTGTTGCACGAGAGATATTTAATTACCCGAAATGAATCTTTTTCCTCTTTCAGGTATAATGAAAACGAGGATATGAATTTTGAATTTCGATCTGTCAATTTGAAGAGGTTTCATCGCAACGCGATACAAAAAATGACGACACAAGAAGAGGAGAAAAAAAAAAAAGAAATTCAACAACTTGGTAGCGAAATTGCGGCGCATATGTCGAAAGATAAACGTATCCTATGTTACATGCGGCACGTTCCGAAGAACTGGAATCGTTCCGTATGTAGGACGGATATAAAAGACAGGTTTAGGCGAGAGTAGAGGAAAAGTGAGGCAGCGGCGCGGGTCTGAGGAAATGGGTTTTCTTTTTATGGTAATTGTCGACGCTTCCTACGGGTCTAAACCTCAAATTTTATAGCAGTTGCTCGTCGGGGATCCCATGCCTACGGGTTGCCTACGGCACGGCGGCCCAATCCTCGCAGGGTTCCACGCCGAGAAAATTGGTATAGTTTTTACGAGGTCCGTAGAACGGCGCAGCGGGGTCGCTTGTTCTCTACCGATAATTTGTCTTGTTGTTTCGGAATCGCCGCTCCCCGGGGATCCGAAGCAACGGGGCGAGAACTTGACCGTTGAATTCTCGCTTCTCGCTTTTCCTCACCGCCTAACGGCAGGCAACCCGAAATACACGCGTGACTTTCCCGCGTCCCGACGTTAGGGTTGCATGCTTTCAGGCGGTTCGTTTAATTCGTTGCCACACGTCTTGTAATCTTTCCACGGTACAAAATTACAGGGATACGAAATGAATCGACGAATTTGTATGAACAAGGAGTGAAAATTGGCGGATATGGAATGAGAAAAATATCATCGAACCGAAGGTGGAAAAAGGTGCGAATACCGCGGTTGGCACGCGTATATTAATCATCGCGGTTCGATTCTCAGGGCGTTGCCCAAGGCGACGTGAAAAATCTAAAAATTTCTTAAAAACTTTTTCCCTCACCCCGCGCGTCGTGATCGTTATAACTCAGGTACCACAGCTCACTAACACCGGCAGATCGAGGGGAAGAGAGACGCCTGTGTCCAATATAAAAATTATCCGAAAACGGGGTGCACATCCATCTTCCTTCGGGATGAGCGTTCAAAGCGAACGGAAGGAACGGATCCGGATTTTCGGGAGCGAAGTTTGTCGCGGTTTGAAAGCCGCCCAACGCCTGCGCGATATAATTGGCAAAAATAGCCGTAAAAAATTTCCGTGTCGATATATAGAATTTTCCCAAACCTGAATATGATACGGAAAAAGATTGTGCAGATATAGCGATAATCTGGGTGTGAAAGATGAAGAAAAAACGTGACGGAGGTTAGTCGTTTCCGTGATGCGTGGAAATATATATACATATATACATATATATATATATTTTACAGCCGCGAGGAATGGAAGGGATGATTTTCTTTGCAACGACTCGAGGGTCGTTTATTTCCGAGAGGATGGATAGATATCGGATTTTTATTATGCCTTGGCCCGGTCAGGCCTTCGGGCAAATAAATAGTATTATATGCAGAGAGAGAAAGAGAAAGAGAGAAAAAAATATTTATTCAAAATATTCTGGAGCAATGTGCCCCGTAAGGACAACACTGATGTATTGACAACAGAAAAAAACATGTAACAAAGTATATAATATTTAAATCAAGTCTATGTTCATCAAAGGACGCTATGCTAATGAGGACAATACTACTAAAACTAGTCAATTACTAGCCAACGAACGGTAAGGAATAGAAAGAGCGACTGAGTTCAACTTCGCTTTTGCGCTTAAGAGCAACTAGGAAGTCGAGCAGTAGGTGCGAATGAATGCGTGGTATTATTGGAATATAGGTTTTAAATTTATTGATCGGTTTGAAAGGTGGATATTGAGTGACTTGGGATGAGCAGAACGAAGCGCGATCAAGGCTTTGTGAATGAGAGTAGATAAGATAGGTGTACCAGTTATTGACCTGTTTCGATTATATCTGTTCGATTCTTAGTTCTAATCTTACCAAATAATAAATTTTTAGCGTCTAGCAATTGGTTTTAATCATCGAGAAATTGACAATCAGTGAAGTCGATTTATAATTTTGCAAAATTAAAGGGTCAATAATTGGATCTGCATGTGAGTAACTGGTACCCTTGCCATAGTCAGTATCAGTCACTCTGAATTTTCAATTTCGGAAGTTTCATTTTTCCGTACCTCTAGATTCTGTGCTTTGGTCATTGGTAATGCCGACGGTTCTGATAATTTTTCGTATAAGAGAGCGTTCGGTTGAATAAAGTTTCGAGGAAAAGAGTTTTAAAATTCGTATCTCGATAATTTCGGCTTTCCGACCAATCGACGTTTTCGATCTTTCGGCATTTTGACCCGCATCCAAGCGTGCACGGTATGCGCGAGAGATTGTCAAGTCTAATGAAATTAAGAGGCCTCCAGATAAGAGGGACGAAGAATGAGCTGTGAGTGCGAAAAAAGGCAACTGAGCACGTAACACCTTTTTTCTCGGTCACGAATCACGGGGCGGAAAGTTCTTTTCGATTTGGTTCGGACGCGGGTTATAAATGGAGTTGTCGATATTATACGCGACGTGAATGAATGGCCGCGTCGAGCATTGTTTGGTTCGGACAGTCGCGGGGCGGAAGTAGGCTGGCAACCGGAACCGGAAACCAGACAACCCGACGCGAGTACGTCGCGAGTAGAATCGATAGCTCAGCCCGAGCTATTTCACACTTTTAAAAACTCCCGCCGCGTTATTTCTACGGTTAAATTTCCCGGCCAAATTTGCCCCTCGTCGACACCTGCGGGCAGCGATCCTCGAAATTCGGGACAGCCTTTTGGGACATTTGCTCGCGCTCGTTAGCCGCGGGCGAAAAAAAGCTTACAAGCAATTAACGAGTATTTTCAAAGCTCGGCGGAGCCGGCCCGAGCAGAATTTATGCCTCTTCCAAGATATTACGAGCCCGTTTTTAGGGTAGCAAAGCTGCCACGGGCAGAAGAGTTTTCAATATCGTAATGACCCGTGACAAGCGGGGGAAACAAGAGAACCGAATTGATTTTCACGTCACGCTCAGTTCTTTGGCAAAATTTTTACAAGTTACGCGCATTTGTATCAGAGGGATTCGAACATTTTCGTCTATTTTGTTTGCAATAAAAAATTCACGTTTCAGAATGGGAAAAAAATGTAAAGAAATATTTTTCACTCATCCGAAGTTGTTTTCTCCGCGTCACTTTGACGTCAACACATTTCTACCATAGATATGTATGTATTCGCACTGAGAGCATTGCGCGTCAAATCCTCAATTTATTCACCTATAAAATTTTCAAGCTACTGCCTCGTGTTACTTGTATTTGCGGTCGTGTTCTCAGCTCGTACTTGCGTCAAGCGAAAAAATTTCGCAGCGTAAAACTTGGTCAAGCAATCTCTGTGAAAGGAAGCCGAAAAGTCTTCACGTTAAAAGAATTCAAACGAAACTGTATAAACGCCGCTCGAACGAAATGGAGGAAAACAAGCAGTCTCATTTTGTGCGAATATTTCAAACGATGAGATCAAAGAACAAACAGCTTCTTCTCGTTCTTAAAGAACGATCGATTTCCCGTAACAACGCGGTGTGATCCAACCAGCAAATAATCGCAAGACAAAAAAAAAAAAAAATAAAGGAGTAGAAAAAAAGGCCAACACGTGGTTAGGCAGATATACCAATGAAAAAATGAGAACCGCGACCCTTTGCAAATCACAGAGACGTGACAATTTCTGATTAAAGGTGTGACGGTGACGAAAACGGCGACAATAATGATAATAAAAATAAAATAGAACAACATCACGTTGGCGCAGGGATAATAATCATAACAATAACAACAGTGAACACAGCATGGGGGGGAGGGAGGAAAAGCAATTACGCCGTCGCCTATGAGAGAGGAGGTGTGATCGCTGGCTTCCAGGGGTTGAGAAAAGAGGAAACCTCGTACACGCACACATCCCGTATCCATGAGACGCAGGTTGGGTATATTTGCGAACGAAGCAAGCAAGCAAGCAAGCAAGGTGGGAAAGGAAAGGAAAGGAAGGAAGGAAAGATGAAAGGGGAGGGGGGGGGGATGGGGGGTTGCAAGAAAGAGCGAGGGAAAACCGGAGGTTAGGCCCTTCGGGAGCACTTGGAAGCGTCGTCCTTCGCCCGCGCTAGATAAGCAAAAGTCGACCAGCGTACAAATAAAGAACCTGCCGGGGATACAGCGGGGGGTGGGGGAGGGGGGGGGATGGTAAAGGGGGCGAGGGAAGGTGGTAGGCAATCTTCCGTCCGGCCCCCTCGCGGCCTTCATCCTCTGCCAAAATATCAAATGTCAGAAATCAGCTCTCAAGGGAGGCGGTGACGCGAGAAGACGAGGAGTAGAAACGGTAACGAGATTGTAACGAGAAGAGTCTTTCTCTCCCCCCCCCCCCCCCCCCCCACTCACCCCTCTCCCCTTTTTACCCTCCGGTTCTTTCATTCAATTTTTTCCTCACCATTTTCCGCTCTGCCCAGCCAAACTGGCGTGTTATAATTACCGCCGGATATTTTCACCCCGGCTTGCATGACGGCACAAGGCCATTTCCAGGCCTCCATCCTTCTTCCTGGAGGGAGGGGGTGAAGGTGAAGGTGGAAAAACTGAACGAGCGAAGCAAGA
Organism: Neodiprion fabricii; assembly: GCF_021155785.1. NCBI lineage: Eukaryota > Metazoa > Arthropoda > Insecta > Hymenoptera > Diprionidae > Neodiprion > Neodiprion fabricii. Next base: position 22,772,179 of record NC_060245.1, read on the forward strand.
GAAGGTAGAAGAGAGGATAAAGGGGCTACGGGGTAGGAAAAGGTGCCTAGCCCCGGGTTAAGCACGTAGAGGAAATAAAGTGGGTGCGGAGCACCGAGATAGTCTCAATAAAACCGGCCCTTGGGTCTCCGTCGGGTGGCCGGGGAGATGCGGGGGGTGCTGGTGGTTCCTGCGGGATCCGCTAACGCTGAACGGTATAGTGGAAAGCCGAACGCGAAACGAAGGCGAAGGCGAAGGCGAAGACTGTTCGGGGTTTTGGATCTGCAAGAAGAAGGGGGGGGGGGAGGGGGGGGGGAGGGAGGGGGCTGCCCGCAACTGCCGCAAATCCCGGCGAATAAATATATACAGGAGAGCCGGCGTGCAACGCCGACCGGATCATCCCCCTCCCCCGCCCCCTCGCGCCGTTTCCACCTACCGGTACTCCACCCCCGTAGTACCGCGATTCAAACTCACCCCGTAGCTCCATCGAGCCTTGCCCAACTTCAGGGCGAACTTTGATCAGAATAATTTATCCCCCCAAATGGGAGACGGCGCTACACGTAAGACTGGTGGGGCTTCCACTTTCCGTCGGCGTTCGCGTTATATCCCGATAATGGACGCGGGCAATAACCGGAAAACCAGGGGCGAAGGGGTGTGGGAGAGGGAGGGGCAACAGCGAACAGGGGGCACAATCATTGTCTATAAATCGGATCCCAATTCATTTTCAGACGAGCAAAGTACCGCATAAAATTTTCACGCTGTATACTCGTTCGCGATGTTCTCCAGGAATCAATGGGAGTTTAATGTAGATACGGGTGACTTGAAAAAAAAGGAAAGGAAAAAAAAAAACGAAGCGATATACGGAAGTCGTACAATTTCAAATAGTCGAAGAGTTCGTATTTACAATTCCGATTACTGCACAAGACGTTACATGATGATTCCCTGCAAATTCCTGCAGACATATTTTATTCGCTAATAATTTTTTTTTTTTTTATCTTTTCCAAGTTTCTCAATAAATGTTGTTACAAAGGGTTGAATCAGTCGTTTTGCTGCCTTTTTTCTTGTCCAGTAGTCGTCTTGGATAAAAGACGCTGAAGAGCTTTCAAATGTTACAAAACGAATAAGGTTGCTGCGTCAAGTAAACTTATTGTAAAGACAGTCTTGTTTATGACTTCTGTCGAGAAACACGTATCCACCAATAAATCATTTTCATTCTAGAATTTGTTTGCGCCTGTTGGATAATGTCTTACCGCTCAACGATCCCAGTTATTTTATTCCGTAAAGCAAAATCGTTACAAAATACACACAACACGTTTTCTGTTTATCACTCATCACGTAAATACAGCCGATTCCACACCGTCATCGCAAGACTAAAATATCTCGAGACAATCGCGATCAAGATCGGAACAGAGTTTTAAATCGCGCGCCATCCGCATCGGCGGCGTGACGTCATACGCCACGAGCGAATGGCCAGAGCTGGCGGTTTAATCAAGTATGCGGCGGTAAGCGGTAACGAGATTTGAATTTCGCGTACATGCCTTATTACAAGCTCGCAACGTTGGGTCGTAAAACTGCTTGTTACGCGTATCACGGCCCCTTATAGTATAACCGCGCGCGGAGTGTATGCATAAAGTAGGCGAGATTAGTCGGGTGAATCCTTATCTCGAGCAAAAGTATATATACGTAGATACACACACACGTACGTAGGGAGCGTGGGCGGCCACCGGAAGTTTAGGGCGTGTGTTCTTCGAATATATCAGGCTCACCTTCAACCCGAGGGTCGTACATATGACGTAAGACGGTGCATACCCGGCGGCCTCTTTTATACTAAATTTGGGATTTAACCCGGCACGCCAGTAACGGGAAATGGTAGGCAGATACTCCTTCGTTCTCAGGCGTACGTCGAGCGCGCATACTGGGAAAAAACGCACACTGACGAGCTGACACGCCGACACACTGAAATACGAAGAGAGTACGGTACCTCGGATATTTACGACCCGCCTCAAGGATCGCCTCACATCGAAAATATTGTCCGGATAAGAAGAGAATGTCCCCGGCATCCCTTGCACCCGCCTACGATACTCGGTCTCGTTCCCTTAGCCCCGCGTCTTGCTCACATTCTCTCAAGACGGAGGCTGAGCCGAGTGAGAGCGTAAAAACGAAACGCGTAATAAAAGTACGACGGACAAGGAGAGATACATACGCATATATATGTGTACAGACATATATAACAGGGTTACGTGAGCTACGAAATGAGGCCTTGGAAAGAATGTTTCTGCTGTTTTTCAGAATTTTTAAGTCGAAATAAGGGATATACTTTTATTTTCATTCTCTTTTTGCTTTCTCATTTTTATGCATAATACGTATAAAGGAGATAGGAGAGAGAAAAAGTCGTTATTTTCATTCCTTGAAAACCCTGTCGTGGGTGAGTGAGAGACGTCGAATCGAGCTTCTCTCGTCTCATCTTTTCTGACATCGTATCCTATTTTCACCCTACCCTCGCCGTCACATACGTCTTGCTTTTTCAACACCTGTAACCCATGTAGGTCACGCAAGCAGCATCGTTCGATGCCTAAAATGTCAGCGACATTTCTATGTGTATATATCAAAATTCAAAGTATGAAGGCATTGCGGCATGAAATTTAATTTAGAATAAGAACAAGAAGAACAAGAGCGCGTTTAAAAATGGAATATAATCAAGTGGTGAAAAAAAATTTCTACCCATTCCTAATACACAGCCCTTGCAAATCTACCCCCCCCCCCCCCCCCCCCCCCCCCCCGAATACAAAATGAAAATCAGTTATTATATTCCTTTCGCTTATGGTGACCCTAGCTATTGATGTCAACTATAAAAAAAAGTTTAATAAACTAAACAAATTGAACTATTGTAATAATCAAAAACTATATTATACCGACAATCAAAGGTATTATCACACTAAACATCAATATTATTTGCGAACCTGTAAACTGAATTTTCTAATAATTTCAATAATAATATTTTTGAACCGTTCCAGCAAAGCTACCAATTTTGATTATGATCAGTTTGTTTTTCCGCTACCCCCAACAACAAAAGACAACATTTTTCCCCTTGGTCCGACACATTTAGTTTTACGAATTTGTTCTTTTCCCGCATATTTCATCCCGCTGTTACACTCGCATGAAATTCATTTAGACCGTGTTTAGACCCCCGTAAGACGCACGTGTGCGAACGGTATTACCGTCAGGCTTGGAGGCAGGCGTACCCTGGTCATAACCAAGGGGTGCAAACTGTTATCGAGAGGGAGGCGAAGCAGGGGAGAAAACGGTGCGGAACGTGGATCAGGAAGGCAGAAAAGTAAACTCGGATGGAAAATGATTCGACGGTGTAAATGTTTGCCCGTAGCTGCTACCGTATAGGTATGCATACATCTGCCGTCGGGACGTCGAGGCGGTAAAATGTATCACGTGTACACCCTCCCACCCCCTCGCCCCAAACCTCACCTAACCTCACCTCTCATCTCATCTAACACCCGCTGTCTGAATACGGAGGTACTGTATTGGCCAAATTCGCGAATATCCATACGTTAGCATAACTTCGAGGTTACATACGTGAACATACGCGAACGTACTTGTATGCGACATTCCGTGCAGCGAATCGACTTGGCGAGCTTTTTCTACCTTCTTACAAAATTGAATATATTTTTCGGCTTTACCGAGAGAAATATTGAAGTAGGTATTATAATACAAGATGTATACGATTTATTATAAAAAGGTGAAATTTGTTTCGTTAACGTGTTTTTGAAGTGATATTTTACCGCGTTTGAGAAAAGTTGTATTTCAAATCAGGTTCGACGTATCTTGAATTGCGATCAAACGAAGTCGAATGTGATTCAAGATTGAAGGAACAATTTTTATTTTATAAAACGTTCGAACTTTCATTTTCGTAAATCGATCATTTTCAAATTGCTCGGTAAATAAGAGAAAAAATTACCGCATCGTGGAACGTGGCTTTGAAAGTGACGACAGGTCCGACAAAAGGATTTCCTCACTGCGTTTGTGAAGAATTTTCAAATATTTTTACAACGTATAAACCATTCTATAAATAAAAAAACTCGAAACAAAATTTGAGAAATTTAAAGGTGCTGGTGAAAAAATTTGGATAATCCGTACAATTGCTTCTTCTCTTTTTTTCTTTTTCTATTATATCCCTGCCAGCATTGGTGGGTGTTTGATTATTGAATGATAGAAAAATGATATTACCTCGATAAGATGTAAGATCAAGGGAATAAAGTGGAGGCGAACTTGAACAGGAAACTGTAAAATGGCGTGTCTGAAACTGTTCGCGGTGAAACACTTTGCGGTCTGTGCGAGGGTGCAGAGGGTGATCAAAACCGACGGTTGTGTCACCCGGGGTTTCGGTAGGGCGACGGTGGTTTTAACCGAAGATTCGGCTAAGAAGAAGAAGAAGAAGAAGAAGAAGAAGAAGAAGAAGACGACGAGGAGAAGAGGAACCGAGCCGAGAAGCGAGCAGCAAAACGGAGGGCATTGGGGGTGAAGGTGGTGGATGTTGGGTAGGATCCGTTTCGAGTTTGTAGGTGGGTCCTCAACCGGGAAACTCATGTTTAAAATTTGCATAAAACTGCATCGGTGTATGTAGGTAGGCGGGGATGGTCGTGAGTCGCGGATAAGGAAGAAGAGGAGGAGGAGGAGGAGGAGGAGGAGAATAAGGAGAATGAGAAGCGGATGGGAGGGGATGTAAATTGTCGAGGTACACTGCACGTATGCACCGCAGGCGATGCTCTTCAAAGTATGGGATATTTCCCGTAGCCTTCATCCGCGATCCTTTCCTTCCTCTTATGACTTTCAGCCTTTTAGCGAGATGCGCGGACGATATGAAAGCGATCGCCACGACGACCTGGAACCAGCTCCTGCGAGGAGTCCTTATTTTTATCCAAGGTTTACGACAAGGTTTACGAAGATCCGAGCGACACGGCGACTGGTTCGAAGCTTTTTCTTTTTGAAAAGTTCCGAAAGCGACCAATTTCGGGGATTCTTAGTCGGCGAAATTTGAAGTAAAGTTGTCGAACTTTGACGAAATGTCAAAGTTTCGAATGGGCGAAAGTGAGAAAATTTCGAAATCTGAAACATCGAAATTCCGAATGATCCAAGATTTTCATCACCTTGAGCTTTCTTTCTTTTGAATTTTCGTTACCTTTACTTCAAGAATCCTGGTCATTCTGATTTTTCACACCGACTAGTTGGGTAAACTACGCTGTGTAAGTATATTTCATTTTTTGGAATATCACTCTATCGAAACTTTGTTTTTCGGAACTTTCCTCTGCCGTAACTTGAATCTTCGGAACTTTGTTGTTTTCACAAAGTTTGTTCTCTTTACTTCAAATTTCGCCGCAAAGTAATACGAGATTAGGCGCTTTCGGAAGTTACACTTTGCCCCATTTTGTCGTTATATTCCGTGCGGTAAGTTCGGTTATCACGCAAGCTGCGTGTAATTATCGCGCGAGAGAAAGAAAAAAAAAAACTGCCGACGCTCGATTTCGTTCATACCCCATTATCGAAATGGTATTCGTTTCACACGCGAAATATCGAAGCGAATAATTTCAAAACGTTAATTTGTACGCTTGATCGTTAAAAGCAAGCGAGTCCAAGGAAGTAAGAAAAGAAAAACATATCGTTCATTTCCCTCTGGCATCCTTATTCCCCAAAATTATCCCGAAAGCCCCGTTAACTCGAGCTTCTCTTTTTCCATCCCCTCCACCTCACCTCACCGCCCCAACCCCACTTCTCTATTCTCTCTTTTTCACTCTCGACCCTCCGCCGCGTGTTTAATTTTCTCCTTGTTTTCACCGCAAATACACCTGTCCAAATTACATTTACGAACCGGTTAGATAATTACATTATTACCACGAACCGCGTCACGGGGAGAATATACCGTGTTACAGATTCGGTAGTCGGTTCTTCTTCTTCTTCTTCTTTCTTTCCTTTCATTCGTTTCTCCTTCTCCTGGATCTTTGATCTCACGTATAAGAGGAAACGTTTCAGTTTCCGTAAACTACGTGTGAAATTTTTTTTCACTGCTTTTTTATCCCTAAATCTTCAAATTTACCCGACAGTGTTATATTTTCTTCCGCATATTTGAGAAACGATGTAGCGCAAAGCGAGGAGAAAAAAGAAAGGAAAGAAAAGAAATTGATTTATAAATAAATAAATAAATAAATGAATAAATAAATAAAGAATAAAGATGGAGGAGGGAACTAGAGAAGCCACGTGTTTTTACTAAGCGTGAATTATACGAACGCGTTTCTACGTCGGAAACTGGGGATACAAATTGATTTACGAGCACCGGGTCGCAGCGTGCATATCTAATATTCCGAGCGTCGTTCGATATTCTTCACCACCTCGCCCCTCCTCTTAATCGTCGAGTGACGTTGCGGCGAAGAAGAAACTGGAAGAAGGTTTTACCCGCCGGGGTTTTGGGGATGCAGCAACGGGCACAGAACAGACGTGCGAGAGGAAGGGCTGATTAATCTGTTTCTTATGCCCGGCAAGAAGCTTCCGCAAGCACGGTTCACCGGAAACCACACCGGCCTAGCCTCGCGGGCGCCGTTGGTGAACCCTTTCTTATCAATTAAACGATCCCCCGCCGCGCCTTTAATATATGGATCAGTGGGAAACCGCCCACAGTTGCCCGAAGCGCGGGCACCTTTTTAAGAACAATAATTACGCTGCGAGAAGCCGAATGAAAACTTGCGAGTCGCCCCAAGTTCGTACCGCGTACCTAATCGCGGATAATAAAACAACAAATTGTCAAGTGGCATCTTCGATTAATCTCAGCGGTATAAAAACTGAGGAGCTCTGTGTACGGCTTCCAAAATTTCATACCAATTTTTCGGCAAGAATTTTTTTTAATCGGTACCTGTGTTCGATTATTCTCGAAACAAAAAAAAACGAAATTTCAGAAGAGAAAGGGGAAAAACAAATTTGAATTCCTATACCTGATATATTTCGAAAACTATTAAGATACTTGTTTAAACTCTTGAATGAATATCTTGACGTGCATCTTCGTTAGGTCAAATCACGTATTTTCTTATTCGTTGATTTTATGACTAGAATTATCAACGTCTCTGATATTTCGGTGTTTCGTTAAAAATATTGAGATCTCGTGCTCGTATACAGTTATATTTAGCCTACAACTCGGAGAGTAGATTTTCAACACCTACAACGAAGTACCGAAAACACCAAATGAAAACGATAACGCCAATGATTACCAACAATCGTTATATATAACGAGGAGAATAATCAGGATCAATGATAATAAATCAGTTACGAAGAAACAGAGAGAGAAATTATATTTACTTGATCCTGGAGTGTGTAACTCCCTGAAGATCACAGGCATAAATGTAAAAAAAAAAACAAAATCAATAACCTAAAACTAATTAACTTAAATAATAATAATAATAGAGGGAAAAAAATAGCTAAATCAAAATTACGGAACAAAGCGTAACGTTAACATTATGATAAAGCAATACTGATCAAAAGTATGGATGGATGTAACAAAAATAATAATTACAGAGCGTAAGAGAATAAGAAAAGGAAGAAAGAAGAAACGGAATAACTCGATCGGGGTTGAGGAATATTCCGTCCACGATCGAGGAATCGGAGTTTTGGTTTAAAATTTGTAGAAGAAGGGTATCGAGAGGAGCGAGGAGGAGGATTGAGAAATTCTGCCCGAATGACGTTGGTAATTAAGCGTTTGTCCCAGCCCAGATATCTAATGTTATTATAACGGGCCAGCAGTCCGTGTAATTTCGGTTGAAATTAATCGGGTATCGATCCTCTTCCGGTCCCATCGGGGGCCCGAAATAGCCCCCGGCCGCCCTCGCGCCTCGGATGCTGTCGAGTTGCGGAGGGTGAGCGACGTGCGGGGTGCGCGTGACGAGAATGACAAAAAAGGTAATCCCAGGGCAGACCCGGAGTTCAAGGGGCAACGGTGGAGGGAAATGGGGAAAAAGTGGGGGGAGAGAGGCGTTTACTAGTCCTCCTCCTTCTCCTCCTCCTCATCCCCGTCCCTCGGGGTGTCCGATGATTACGTTCCTTCCTATTTTCTCCCTCCCCCCCCCACCTCGCCGTTCGCTATTTTTGACGATACACACACAACGTGAATTACGCGAGGGTGAAAACGGTGGGTGAATCTCATGGGAAAATCACGCAGTCGGGTAGACGTCTACGGTGCAAGTCGAATCTCGTCCGGTAAGTAAGACGACAGTGACAACAATCAAGGAAAACGACTGGTTTTTTTTTTTTTTCTTTCTTTCGAAGAAGAAGAAAAGATCGGAGATTTTTAAAACTTTGAACAATAAATTTTGTAGTTTCGGTAGCTTGAGGAGTCTGGTTTATACGTGTCAAATTTCAATTTCTTCTACGTAACTGACGAATGAAAAAACAGTTTTCTTAGATAAAGTTTGTTTTTGTAGAAACCAGGGTGATATTTTGGATTTTGAGAAAAGTTTTGTATCTTCTGAAAAATTTATTGTAAATAACGACTGAACAAACTTGAATTTTGCATTTGAATCAAATTTATTCGAATGTAATAATTAATAATAAACCGCAAGCATAAATGAATTGATAAACAAAATTTCAAAATCAATATTCTTCGTACTTGCTCGATTTTTGTACAGACTTTTTCGTATTAAACCCCAAACGTAATCACCCATCATGCTCTCATTACAGGTACTGCCCTTGATAACGTTGTTAATGATAACGAAACTCTGAGTGAAAAAAAGAATTTTATTTTTCCTAACGTTTGTTACACGAGTAAAAAAAAAAAGAACTGTGTAAAATTGCTCGAGTAATTGAAAACCGCAGACACAACGTGAATTAAACATTTCAGTCAAGAGTGCGAGAAAAATGTAAATTCAGGAAAATCGATAGGCATAAAATTCTACATATCAATTACCGAAAAACCATTTTCCGTACCCAGATTGCCGTATTAATTAACAGAAAAAGCATTTCGTCTACTTCGCGAGTGCAGGAGTAGAAAATAGAACAAAAACAAAAAAAAAAAAAATTACCCCTCGCGCTTCGGAAATTGAGACGCGAGAAGAAACCTCGGGTGGTTTTCAGGGGTTTGCTTCAAAGACTTTACGCCCTACTTAAACCCCGCGGTTGTAAGAAGAATAAGGATGCCGGGACGCCGGCATTTCGTTGGCTGTTTTATTGAGCCAGGGTTTTATCGCTCATGCTTGGACCGCGGAGCTGCTGCAGACGCGAATCGTCACAGAGGCTCGTTATCACGGCGTCACTCGACCGAACTATGCAGAAGCGTGTAAAGTAACAGCCAGAGGCCTACAGGAAAACGGAAATAAATCGCAAATCAGCGATGCCCGCTTTAAGCTGAAAATAATCGAACACGACTCGGTTGAATCGGTAAAAATAAATCGATTAATCGATTGTTTGATGATAATTTTTTTTTTGTTTTTTTTTTTGAAACGGAAATTTGATAAATTTCGGTACGTAGTCCTAATAGCGGCAAAGTTTTCTTCATAATTTGTAAATTTGATTGAAAATATTCATTTATCTTTCACTCGTTACGTAAGTAAAACAATGATTAATAATAATCGATACTTTGATCAAAAAAAAATTGATATCGTATCGCGTCGTTCATCGAAGACAAACAACGAAAAGCAATTGTAAGAAATAACAATCGGAGTCGGCAGATTAATCGAGTTTGAAAAATAATCGATTTAATGGAAAATCAATTATTTTTCGCCATTTTTACTGCAAATAATACCACGATAATGATATACGAATAAAACAGGCAAAATAGCGGCTGCTCGTCTAGCCTCTGAATTTAAATTATTCCATCGGGGGTAAAATTTTCCCCCTTTAAAACTTTGTAATATTACTCCCCCCCCCCCCCCCCCCCTCCCCCATTCCCCCGGCACGTCACTCCCGCGTTTATATAATCGTCCCTCTCCACGAGACTTTGAAAACTAATTCTTCTCCGAAAGACCGGATGATCTCAACTCTCTATGTATAATGTATATACATATAGATAGGACGATAATGACAACAATTTATAACCCGCGTATAACTCGTCTCGAAATCGTATCCAAATATTGCGTATCAAAAATTATCGGGCAAATGACTCGCGGATTGATTTCCATATAATTCGTGCGTAAAATTTCTACCATCCGGAGACCCATCGCAATTATACGCGTGCCTAAACTTTTACCAAACTCTTGTCATTTCCGTATTCGTTATGACGAAAATTTATCCCTCCGGCAGCTCCTCCGTCATATCTTTTCGCCTCCGAATCCTCGCTGGTTAAATTGATAACTTTTAGGATTAAAAGCGCTAATTTTATTTATTTATTTATTAAATTTTTTTTTTTTTTCTTCCCAATTTCATTCAATCAAACTTTTATACCATCATCCCGCGAAATTTCATAGTTTAGCTTATAATTTTCGGGCATCGATTATACTCATAGGATTCCTTTATTGTTATTATTATTATTATTATTATGGTTGAGGTCGTAATTATTAGACGGTTGGACAAAAACATTCCAACACATTTTCATTTGACGCTGAAACAAAGAAACGACATGAATTCCACGAATTTACTATCGCGATTTCGTAGGATCTGTGCCGTTTCTTTATTCCTGCGTCAAATGAAAATTGATTACAGTCTTTTTTTGTTCAGAATTGCTAATAGAATGAAGCTTTTAAGCCCTTTTTTGCCTTCGAGATACGTGGACTTCCGATATTTCGAGATATATAAGTCATCGTCGAAATCAACCAGGGCATCCAAAAAGAAAAAAGAAAAAGAATGCTGTGCGAGTTTGGACTTTTAATATTGATATTCAGAATTGCATCGTTGCGATTCTTTATTTCCCATTTAAATAACATGGGACAAACTTTTTTCAACTTTGGAATTTTACAACTCGTCAACGCATTAGCTTACCGATAAGACTAGAGCGTATTTTTTTAAGGAATCGAACCCTCTGCAAAAAAGGTCCCCCTATCATTTTATGATGAATCTATTCTTTCGAAAGTTATTCAAGGTCCTTTACTGACCTTTGACTTTTGAACGCTCTAAAAAAAAAAAAAGAAAAAAGTTCACCTATCATTTCATGATAAATCCACTCTTTCAAAAGTAATTCAACGTCAAAGGTCAACAAAGGACCTTGAATAACATTTGAAAGAATAGCTTTATCATAAAACGATAAGGGACCGTTTTTGCAGAGCGTTCAATTCCCTGAAAAAATACGCTCTAGTCTTATCGGTAAGCTAACGCGTTGACGAGTTGTAAACTTCCAAAGTAAAGAAAAAAAAAAAAAGTAAATAAAAAATTTCCCAAGATGTTATTCAAATGGGAAATAGAAAATGACGATGACGCGCCTCGAAATATTAATATTAAGAGCTGAAACTTGGACAGCATTCTTTCTTCGACTTGATTGGAAAAAAAAAAAAAAAAATAGAACAGTCGATTTTTCGATGCAGTCTAATGTACATATGCATTTACCTATGTATACATAGCGGACGGCGGTGAAGAATCACAGGGTTCATACCAGGCCCCCCTTTTCTCTTCCTCGTCTTTTTCTTCTGCTTCTTTTGATCTCCGTTAACACTAGAAGGAATTCCGCACGCAATCGAGTTTTCAAAAATTCACGCGACGCCCGGAGCTATTGGCCAAGAGAGTGAGAGTGAGAGCGAGGGAGAGAGAGATAAAAGAAAGAGAGTATAAAATTCTCCTCGTCGTTCTTTATCACCCTCCATTTCTCCGGCGCTCACCCCCATTACCTACCCTCACCATCACCGTCTGCCTACCTTCCTGCACTTTGATCGCGTAATCACGCCTAATCAGCCCTTTGTTGCCTGAGATCCACCACCGCACCCCCCTCCCCCCTCTTTCCCTCTTTCTCTCTTTCTCTCCCTTTCGCAAATTGCTACAAGGGTGGATGGAACCTGCCTCATATACATAGGTCGGTATACACACTTACTTAGCTACACCCGTATAGCATATAATACGTAACGGCAATCTCGACAAATCAACGAACCGGTGTTTTCCAAATTTTTAAATCATCTGCAGGAATTTGCCCTTTGTTATAAATTTTCTATTCTATTTTTGTCGACCTTCTTGGGATGTTTTTGAAATTTTTTATTTTTCGTTACCGCGTTATCTCTCTTTCGTTTTTCTTCAGCGAGTGCTTTTTCTCACGCTACATACTTGTTTTAAATTCAAACGCAAGTCGGAAACGTTTCAGATAATTTTTAAGTCGGTGTCGGACCTACGTCAAATTTTATTTCAAGATTCTCAATTCTTTCACCAAGATAGAGAAAAATCTCTGTTTAAAAACTTTGCAGGGATTGAGATTGTGCCTTTACAGGCTTGGCTGAGAAAAAGTTTGAAAAATTGGAAAAAACACTCAAGTATTTTCAGCTAGTTTTCCCTCGATATTTGGTTATGGCACTTTCTTTTTCCACGGATGAATAAATAAAAAAAAAATTGGAAGACGATCCAATCCCCCCGTCAACCCGACGAATATAATAAATTTCGCTGGGTCGTCTGACATTCTGCAAATTCGTCGTGACCCATGAGGCGTCTAGGTCATGACGGAGTGAATATACATATATACATATATATATATGTATGGATGATAAAACGAAGAAGATAAGCCCGTATAACCCATAATCAAAGAGTGAATCCCGGTACGCGGGAGGCGTACGATTACACGTATATCTGGATCAACAAACGGCCCGGAGGGACGGCGTGGTTCTGATTAATTCAGCCGAAGGCGAGGGTAACTTCAAAGCCAGGGTTCACCATCCGCCCCCGGCGTAGATTCGCGGGGAACGGAACGCGACGTATCGTACAAGGAAGGAGGAGGCAGGTAGTAGGAACTTCCTACAACCAACGAACCGCCAACCACCCAACGCGATATATATTCATGCCCGCGCCTTCCTACTAACCAGAATCAAACCAGAACCGCTATGATATGCCATGCCAAGTTCAAGTCTTTGAGTGAGTCGACGTGTCGTTAAGAAAATCACCGACTCGCGACGTTGACGCAAAGGGCATACAGGGGGACCGAATTTCGCGTCTGTTTGAACGAGCGCATAACCAAACGAGCACAATCACAGTGAACGAGTACATGGTACATAATTTTGTCTCTCGCTTCGGAATACAATGTAACACCTTGAACCGAGAGGAGTCGTCGCTTCGAATCAACGTTGAATATTGCTGCTTACGTGCTGTGGGGGATATATTATTTTCCTCATTGAAACTGTCGCTTTGGGTTTGGAGTATCCGCGGCGTCGCGTCGCCGGAATATCCGTCGATGACCGAACGGTCGTCCAGGCGATTCGACAATGGCGCCACGCGACTTTTCAGCCATTCCCAAATATGTTGCCATTTCAAAGGTATGACGATAGTAACAGCAGCGATAACATTACTAATAAAAGAAAGGACAAAGCGCCGCAGCGTCATAAAAATAACGATAATAACAACGACAACAACAACAACAACAATAACAATAATAATAATAATAAGAAGCACGATGTCTGTACACCGGTGTAAAATATACCTGTAACCTGTATACAGTGTCTTTCCGAGTAAACGCCGTAGCGTCTTCGGTTGCCTACCACTGAGGGGAAAAAATATCGGTAACGCAGACCTACCGAGTTATCGATAAGTAATGCATTTAAATTCCGGAACTAGATACCCGTATTGCCGAGTTGTGTGGATTTGTCGAAGCAGTTGTTTCCTTGTTAACAACCGTTGCCGAAGCCTTCAGCGATCGCGTTCCGAACTAACGTTAAATTGATAAGATGAGTCGTCTGCCTGCTTTACCGATGTTTGTCCCCCTCGGTGGTAGGCAATCCAACATACCGCGGCGTTGACTCGGAAACACCCTGTATACTAAACTGGCTGTTGAAAAAAAAAAGTTTACACCTCAAGTTGAAAAATCTTTGGTTAACCTTCAAAAAACGAAGATTCTCGAAAATTTCAATGTTCTCTATCTGACTGCTAAGGGGTGCCCGGTAATTGTTTTTATTACTGATACGTGTTTTTTTTTTTTTTTTTCTTTTACAAAATGAGATTTTATTTGTTATCGGACCGTTGTCTTTTTGAATTTTACAACGATTGAAGAAAAAAAAATAAATAAAAAAAATAAACGGTAGACGAATAAACCTGGGATTGAAAATACTTCACCGAGTTAGAACATTGACACTTTTGAGGATCTTCTTTCCTTGAAGCTCAACTCAAGGATCATAAACATTTTCTTCAACGGCCAGTATACGCATAAGCGCACATTATACATTTGAGTGAGAAGGAAGCAACTCAATGATATTGCACGTGGTAAATAGAGAGAGAGTGAGAGAGAGAGAGAGAGAAGGCAAGACTCACCCGTGACTTTGACACGATACGGCAGTTGCGCGCGCCAGGTATCCTGCATCTTCCGGTCCGGGGCGACGCACCGATACTCACCCGCTTCCTGGTAGACGACCCGGCTCAACGCGAGTGGTCCGGGTCCTCCAACGGGCTCCATTCCGGGACCTCGCCCCCAGCATCCACCGTCGCATTCGAGCGTCACGGCGCCCCCGAGCTGTATCTCGATTTTACGAGAGTCCGTAGCCTCACCGTTTAACGCCTCGGCCTCGGTCTCGGTGTCCGGGTCGTCTGCAACAACAAGGGTAAACCCTGATTTCTCACCTTATTCTCATTTCAATGATTACTCGTCATGAAAAGAGAGAGAGAAAAAAAAAAAACGCTGAAGAAATCTGCAACAAAATGACATTTGCACCAATGACAATGATCGACGCATTGATCGATAGATTCGTCAAGAATAAACTGTACGTTTACTATGGTGTTTCTTACTTCAGAATATTTTCGAAATTTGTCTTTGCCACCTTTCAGGTCGGTTATAAATAAATAAATAAAATTCGTGATTTAAAATACACACGTTTTTATTACAGTTCCAGCATGTATTTCATCGGAGGACAAATTGTTTGCAAAAAAGAAAGAAAAAATCCATTAGCGTAAGAAATCAGTGAGCTATGATTCCGATATTCAATAAAAATATCAGCATCCTCTACAGAGCATTCTACGTCAGCTGTACCCAATTAGAAATTGACTTTTTTGCGAGTTTAACATCAGTGAACAAATGACAAGAAAATATTCAATTGACGATGCAGATATATGCATATATGTATATATATTCTATTTCATCAAATAGTAGAATAAAAGCCGATTAATTTCTCACACTTGTAGATTGTTTTCGCTAATAGTTAGTCCCGCAATAAAATACATGCAGGTACTGAAAAATTGATCAAATATTTGTACAATATTGGAAATAAATGTAAAAACATCAGAGACCCGTGATTTTGTGGAGACTTCTGTTTATGTATTCGAAACGAATTCGGGGGGCGTATTAATCAATTTTCAAAAAATTTCAAAATAAGAACCACCCTAACGCGTATCGTTCAGTTTTCACGCAGCCTCGACGAGTGTTCGTGAATCGATAATTTCGCCCTCCTGCAAAATTGCCCTGGGATAAACCCCGCGACACAGCTGCGTGACTACGACGTATGGATGTGGAAATTTGGCAATACAAGGTGGGAGTAATTTCCGTTTAACTTCGCCAGTTTCCGGCCGGTGTTATCGGCGCTCCTTCCGCCCCTGAAGTTCCGTGGATAAAATCTCGACGTGTGATGCATCGAATTCGCCACGTAGGCAAACACAGACGCGTACTAAACGCCGAAAACACATCCAGCAGAATTTAATTATCAGAAAATCTCTCCGACCCTGAAATTACACGACCACCTCTCCAGATACGAATTATCGGATACGTGACAAGTTTATATACGTATAACGTCGTTTCATTTGATATCCACAAGTGACGTAACGAATGTAAATTTTCAAGTAATCGCGAATTCGAATATTTATCAGCGAAATTTTTAAATCTGGCGCCATTTCTCTAGCGCTAAAAAATCGACAATTGATCGAGACTGACGAGTTTCCATCTTATTCTGGAAATTTTCCAGCTGATCCGAACCAAACCGAATGTTTGTTTGATTGTTTCACGATAAACTGATAATAGGAACAAGTTAATTTTTATGTTAGAGTACGATTCAAACGTGATATCAAATTTTTATAATAAAACTTCGTTATCAAACTAACGTGTGTATGTGTGCGTGTGTGTTTTTTTTTGTCTCATTTAATATTATCATCACACAATTTTGATGAATAAAATATTGAGTATTTGCGACAAGTCACATTCGCAAAATATGCGCACGAGTTTTGGAAATGCGGATGCGAATGCGAATACTCGTTACATCGCTAATACAGGGTAGCCAGTCAATTCCGCTCACAAAATTCCCCAACATTTTCCAGTTTTTCCCTGACATTTTAATTCGCGATTCGTTCAGAAATCTCTAAAAGCTATTAAAACCTAAACAAGCGTACTCACAGCGAACGTTCAGGAAGTATCCTATGCTAGTAAAAATCCCAAGCATATGTCGGGTGTAGCATTTGTACCATCCGCTCTCCGCCCTCGTTATCTTCGTGAAGTTCAACCACCCGTCGTCGGTTTGTTCGACTGGTGGTGGACCGTCGTCTGAAACAAATACCGATAAAATAATGAATATATCCTGGTGTTTTGATCCTCTTCTAAGCTCATCCGCCTCTAAAAGCAACTAAAAATCGTGTACCATGATTAGCACAAAAACTGGAATCGCGCGATGCAACCAAGAAAATACAAATACGATCGGAAAGAGAATAGAAAATATTAGAAACTTCGTAACGATACAACGAAAAGGCAGAAGCCTTACGTTAGCCGGTGACTCGGCAGACAGACAAGCACTGATTGTAATTTAAATCAACTTGTCGGTAGCAAAGAAGCTAAACGATGGTCGAGTTGCAAGAAAACGGTAGCGAAAGAACAAGCGGAGCGACAGCGGTTACAGGAAGAAGGAAAGGTAACCGAAGAAAATCAAAATTTATTGCTCGTTTGTTCCCCACCATAATTGTGTCACCCCTCCAGCGATAAATATCGTTTACGATTACGTCACACGTTTTCGAAGATTAGATTTGGAAAGTCGGATGAGCGAACTCCGCCCCCTCGACATCGTGCGTTATTTCGCGTAGCATATACGCAGGAAGACGGAAGAAAATAAGTATAAAGTATGAGAATGATAAAGTAGGTAAAAGCGGTAGAGGCGGGTGCAATTTGGCGAGGAAACAAACGGAGGGCCGAATTCAAAGGAGGAATAAGAATCGGAAGAACGAAACGACTTTTGGCTCGAGCCTTGTACGCGTGCATATATATATACATGTGCTGGTCTCTCTTTATTACAGGCGAATGCTCGCGCATCCTTCCAGTCGAGAGTATTGTATTATGTAAGGCGGTATAAGCTTTGCGGATATCCGTATTATACCCGGGTATTTTCAATTTCTTTATTGACTCGGCGACGGGGAAGCGACATACCCCTACCATAAACGAGGGTGGTAACGGTGAAATTAAATCACCCGACTATACGCGATGAAGAATCGAGATATATATGTATACATATACATATCTATAAATGTACAATCCAACCTGCACCGTAATAATAATATGACAATATTGAATTCCGATTTTGCAGAGGTCAGTAAAAGAAGAAAAGTAAAAAAAAAAGGAAAAACAAGGCGCTAGAAGTTGAGGCGTACAACGGCGTTACATTATATTATTTCATTCTGATATACCGGCGTTAACCGTTCCATTAAATATCCAATTAAATATCGGGTGCAGCGGCAAAGTGAAGAGCGGAATCTGCAGCGGTTTGCGGTTCGAGGAACGAGGAAGGGAAAAGGGAAAAGGGAAAGGGGGAAAAGGGATCAGCTCGCCGCCGCGGCGGCCGTCCGGAGAGGGGGGGGATCAACTTAATCCCCATTCATAGAGCGAAACGGTTCGTTTCAAATAAATCCTCACCCCTAGCGAGATCCAGTGCAATTAAAATACTTTAATATCCTTTTTTTACCCCGCGGCTCTCCGGCAATCCGCAAGCCCGATATATATGTATATATACATGTATATATATATATGTATGTATGTATATAACAACGACGGCGGCTGCCTGCAACCCTGTTGAGGAATTTCTTTATTCCACTGTCCCATTCCTATAATATTATACACTTTTCATACTCTCGCGCTCTTCGTTCTATGCACGTGTATACATATATATACATATATATATATATATATCTAGATTATAGATGACCTAACACCGAGGACCGGGGAACGAATCGTCCTCGTGGGTTGAACAAAGTTCGAACGATCTTGATAGCCTATTCATAGCCGGACTGTTCAATGAATGGAAGAAGTCAGTATGAATCACTGCTATCATCCGTCATCTGTTTTTCTCCCTCCCTTAAATAAATGAAATTTACTTCTCCCATTTCTTTCTTTCTTTCTTTCTTTCTTTCTTTCTTTCTTTGCTTCTTTTACCGCCGACAATCGGAACTCGATCATTACATTCAATATCCAATTTTTATTCGTATCTATCGCCTCTCTGTTTTCTTTTTCTTATTCTCTTACAACGTAAATCGTAATTTGGCAATTTATCTTTCGCAATACGTGAACCGCGGTATGTACGCCCGACACGATATACATACATGTTGTTTACCGCGATGATACAGCGTTGAAAATTCTGCACGATTGGCGAACAATTCGTTCCTTAACGGTTGAACGAGTATTAATAAGATAAGAAAAAATAGAAAGTAAAAATAAAAAAAGAAGAAAAAAATTCCTGCTTTCTCTCCGCGATCACCGAATGAATACCTCGTTTTTTCGGTTCGTTTGTAGCCGATTGTTCGAACGGTAGAAAAGCGTATTATCATCATCATCATTATTATTATTATTATTATACCTATACCTCAATCTCCACGAAAAGAAGCAAAAACGGGATGAGAATACAGAGATAAAAAAAAAATAAAAAATAAAAAAATAGAAAAGAGAAAGAAAAATTGGTATGAATTTTCTTCAACATTTTTCACCGCAACGAAGCGGCGACACCGTAACGCGATACATATAATAATCTTGTGCGAAAAAGCTTGCGGTCGGTCTTGCATTATACAACGACGCGTTGAAACGTTCTCGTTGTTAGCTAATTTAACGGGTGCCAATGATAAAGTGCCATTAACCGGGGTAAATAAGTGCCGCTAGATAAAGAAGTATACTTTTTCTGGTGTACACGGTGCGGCGTGTCACACCGTGAGGGTGAAAAAGACCAGGGTTGCTTTCGCCTCGCGCCCCCGTACAATTCCCATATTACGGGGACAAGTGGACGCGTATCGGCGTCGGTTTTACCCTCCGCTTTTCCTCCCTTGTCGGGGAGGAATCTGGGTTAATGTCCATGGCACACCTCACCCCCAGACCCCGGTGTGTTTTATGTGGAAGCCGAGTAGCGGAGAGTCTCTTTCCCCCTTCTTCGCGAGAAAATCCATTTGATCGACTCAAGAGACGCGTAACGTTACACAGGCGCAAGTGTGACCGAACGAAGGTGAAAATTTCCTCTCTCGATCGTCGAACCGTAACTACAAACAACTTATACTTGATCCCGGGTACGATACGAGTATTCACATCACCGGGCTGAGTAGGAACTCGTTTCGATATTGAACAACGTTCGTCTACATACACACATATATATTTGTATACGTAACCAACGTTTGATTGATTTTCACGTGAATCTAAACGAATGACATTATTTTTCAAAGCCTCGCTTCGCGTTCATCCTCCTGTAAGATCCTCTTTCTCGGCTTCTTCGTTTATACTTCGATTTCAAATTCCTCTCGAGTTGTACATTTTTATTTTACTTCTTTTATTAAGCTTTTTCTTTTCGCCCTACTAACGATACATGCATCGAATTATTTTATTTCATTGATCCAACCAACGCACAGATAATTTTAGGTATTTATCTATACGTGGGTATTACCGTATATATTTGTAAATACATTTAATACTTCCGGAATACGTGAAATATCAGGTATCAAATATCATCCTTGTACTACACGCGAACCGATAGATCGATCGCTCTTCTCTTCTCCTCGCTCGCCACGATCATATTTTACAATATCGGTACACGCGGTTAGAATTTATTCCAATGGGAATAAAATTAATTGGCGCTGATCGGTTTTTTATTCATTTATTATTATTTTTTTAAAAATTTTATTTCCGTAGGTCATCGGTTTTAACTTAGTTTACCAGAGTTGGCAATTTCGCATGGTTTTATGTTATACTCCGGCATCGACGCGGCTAAAAATGTTTTTTCTTTTTTTTTTTTTTTTTTTTTTTTTTACCACCATTTTCACGCGCAATAATTAACTTGCACGACTATACCGTAGAACAACGTTTCGGTACAAAGTGATCGCGAATATCAGCAGTGTCAAAAATTCATTTTCCCCAATATATAAACTGAATATGCTTCGAAAATCATTAAACAGTTTCATCTGCCTGCAGGCTGCTGCTGCTGTTGCTGCTGCTGGTATATGAAATCCTGTTCGAAAATTCGACACGCCATATGTGCCGTAATATACAGATTGCGCATACATGAATAAGTTAAATCCCCGGAGAGAGAGAGAGAGAGAGAGAGAGAAAGAGAGTGTGAAAAAGAGGGAGAGATAGAGAAGGAGAGAAGTATTATTAAACGAGTCTCCGCTCGTGCGAGAGTTTACGAGTCGATTTTATGACTTGCTCAACCGCAATTCGACCCCTTGCATGTACCTGCTACATACTTTTTAGCATGTGTGATGAGATCTCGTTTGTCCGTCGTCGACGTTTCTTCTTCGCAATTTTTTTCCATTCGTGTAATAATTCAGGGTTCGTACGCTTTTTCGAATTGGAAATCACCGGACATTTTTCGCGTGTTTCAGTCTAAAAATATGATTTCGTCCGGTAATCTTTCACGAAGTATCGCCGCTCGTTAACGACAATTTTTTTTTTGTTTCTTCTTTTTTTACACGTTAATACAAACACCTTCGATATTACCTGGCAAACGACTTACCGTCTGACTGTCAATTTACAAACAACAGCCTGCGATTTTACGTAAGAAAAGGAAACGAAACAAGGTTTGGTCTGAAGTAGTTATACGCGTAAAATGTATGAACTTTGAGGTACAATTTTTTTTTTTTTCTCAAGATCGACGGCACTTTGTATAAAAACGAGTTTACTTCTTCCATGAACTCAAAATTCCAGTATTATTTTCGAAATCCCCTGACTTTTCCCGGTTGTCCAGGTTTTTCGCCCCGCGTACAAACCCTGTATTTCTTTACCGTTTCGGTGGGTATGCTTTTATAGGTCGTATTCGGAACTTACCACGTTGCCAGACGGGCACGCTACTCGGATTACTATCCACCTCGCACTTCAGGCTGATCGACATACCCTCGACGATCGGAATCCCAAAACCGGGTAGTCTCGTTATTGCGAAAGAGGGTGTATCTGAAACAAGAAAGACAGAAACGTCGTTTGAATTACTTTCACGTGTCTGTCGCAATGTTGTCTGAAGGATTGCGAAGCTCACGTAAGATTCGCGATTGTAAAATAACACAAGAGGGGAGGGTTGTATAAGAAGAATGAGCGCGGGGTGGTACAAAACAGTCAAAGAATTATTCCGTTGATCATCGATACCGTGAATGAGATTGGAAATCAGTTGTAACAGCAACAGGTAATTACACCTAATTCATTCGTATAAAAAATCCACTACACCTGAACATTATCGTAAAAGTTATATATATTAGGGTGGTCCTTAAAAAGGACATTTTTGAATTTCGACCGGTGAGCCCGCCAAATCAGCTTCAAATAATTCAAAAATGATGTCCCAATTTTTTCATCATTTCATCTCAACTTTAACCCATGTCCCAAATATGGTGCAGCGAAATCCAAAGTCATTTGATTTCGATAAAACCCGATCATCGGGGGATTTTGAGATCGCTAATTATAAATATGAACTTGAAATTACAAAATTTAAAACGGTGTATTCAACACGGCAATATCAAGTGCCTCTCGAGTTGGGGTCCACCATATTGGATCCACCACTTTGAATTTTCAAAGTTTGAGTTCAGATTCGTAATCAGCGATCATAAAAAACCCCCCTAAACCAAATTTCATCAAAATCCCTTGGTTAGATTTGATGTCCACCCTCTTTGGGGCACGAATTAAAGTCGTGATAAAAATTTAAAAAAATTAGAGAATTATTTTTAAATTACGTGATGCCGATTCGGAGAGCGAGCCGATCGAAACTCAAAAATGACCTTTTCACGGACCGCCCTAATATAAATTCAAGCTTACATCCCGGGTCGGCACATTTCAGGGATCGTAATACCTTATGGAGTGGTTAGGAAACAATGTCCCCCGTCCTAATGAAAGCTGCTACCCGACTCCGAGACAGAAACAGAAGCAGCAGCAGTGCCACGTGAATACAAGACAAAGCGAACAATAACGCGACACCCACGCCACGGCAACTCAAGGCAAGGCGCGTTTTCCTCTCTCGACTGACGGCCGACCTCCGATCGCTTAATGAGAACGAGAATAGTCGTGTACCTTTTCCAAATCTCATCCTCGCTCAGCTGCATCCACGCTCCTCGTCGTCTCGAGTATTCAAACATACCTAAAACCACCCATTTTCATTTGGCAGAGCACCAACGTGCCAGGCCCCTGACTTTATTCAAAGAGGTTCCTCCTCGTTCTTATCAATTTTGAACAACTGACGACAAGCTTTCAGAAATGAAATCACTCTACGTACACATTTCCATTCCTCGATTAGTGTGCTTTGTAAAATGATCAGATTTTGTAATTCGTAATAGAAATTTCATTACGGTTTAACGAATAGAACAAATGGAACGTGACATGGGTGGAGGAAGAGATTTTTTTCGTTCTTTCAATCCGTACTTTAAAAGAAAGAGAAAAGTAAAACATCGACAAATTTTACATCTTGAATTTAATTTGTACGTGATCAAATCCAGCGGCAAAAAGATCCCCCGATCGTTTATTCCGACACCCTTGTACAGTGTACTATATGTATGTATATTTGAGAATTTCAAAAGCATGTAAGTAATTAAATTTTCAACGTCCGCACGCTGCAACCGCGTTACAGAGAAATTAAACATTCTGTGTACGACATGTGTGAAGCAGCAAGCATAACGTACCGTAAAGTTAAACAAAATTTCTAATTAAACCAGAGTTTAGATAGGAAAGGCGACTGCAACCTGTGGCAGCTTTCTGACTCTTGCGCCGCAGTTCTGCAACAAGCCGACGACAGATTCACGTATGTATGTATTCAAAACATTTACGGTATTTGGATGAAAAGAGGGAGAAGAAAGAAAATAAAATCTGAATAAAGGGGGAAAAAAAAAAGCATCATCCACATCCGGTAGCCAACAGATAAGGGCTGTCATCCGGATTCGAACCGCGGCACGTCGATGCGGATTCAACGTGGAACCTACTATATGTATATGCATATATGTACAACATGACAATAGGTATATACCAGATACCCTGCAATTTAAATCGAATTTGAACCGATGTCCGTCCGTGCGGAGAGATCCCGGCATCCGCTGCCACATGTACAATACACGTACATTGTACATGTTCGTTTTTAAACTTTTTTTTTTCCTTTCCTTTTAAGGCACCACTCGAAACATTTGTATCAAATATTGAGAAACAAAGATTGTCGTAAAATTGAACCGCGATACAAAAAAAAAATTAAAATAAACCAAAATAGATAAAAAAAAAAAACTATTACAATAATTGGTAACGACCTCTAAATATTTTCCTACTTCTTCCAAGTTTAACGACAATTTTCTTTTTTTCCCAGTATTTGTCGTAAATATTTCGAGTAGCACTTTGAAATAAAAAAAAAAAAAGAAAAAAAAAAGAAGTTGTAAAATTAGCCACCCCGATGTACATCCACACGCACGTGCCTAAGTGCATATTGAATGTTTGACGTGTACCTACATTGCTGCACGCGGGAGGTAATGAGAAAGAGAGAGAAAGAGAAATAGTGGGGGGGGGGGTCGCTTACGCGGTACTTACGCACAGCGGGGTTTAAATTTGTGGATTAATAACCAGGGTTTAGATGGTGAATGGTGAATGCGGGGCCGGGGAGGGTCTGGAACGATACGAACTTTGTTCGTTAAGGAGGAGCGGAGCCGGTTGAGGGGTCGTTAAAAGTGGCAAAGGAACTCTTCGACTTGGGTCTGTTGTTTACAACCTCGCGCCTCCTCCACTGGTACCTGCAGCGAAGAAATAACCTACTGTGCTGGGGTTGAACTTAGAGGGAGCCGAGGCAACGTTTCTCTTTATTATAAATTATAATTCAATTTACTCACACGTACCGAGAGCATGGCAGTCAAGGTACGTAAATTAATGAAGGGCCGCACTGCAAGAGTGACTGACCTTTGTGCCTATCGTTCGTCGTCACTGTACGAATCGAACCTGAACTTGAAATAGCTCAGAAAAGTATTTCAAATGCTTAAAAATATTTCATCAATACGCAAATCGAACAGTTGGTTTAGAACAGTTTCGATCGAATCATCTTTAACCCACTGTCGTTATTTTTTCTTTCGCTAATCTTACCGTTCTTACACACTTCTGTACTCCAAGTAAGTCGCACTTGTACGCACAACTTTACTCCAAACCCGCAGACGACTTTACAGTGCTGCTCGACTTGGGCTGTTTTAATTTTTCTTCTCTCGTCTGCTCCAACTTTTTCATGTATAAATCCCGTTTCTCTCGAAGGACTAGCAGTTAATCGTAGCGTTTTATCGTTCTCCAGACAAGTCTTACGTTACTTTTCTCATGCAGCCCTTGGTGTAATATTCTATCAATTATGTCCCGCAGCTCGCAGTCTGTCGATTATTTTTCATCCCCTGCAGGTGAATTAAAATTCGGCACCTTCAATTTCACGCGGAGACGCGGCGGAGAAAGAGGAGAAAGAAGAGGTGGGCGGGGGAAGTGATTTTGCGCTTTAATCAAAAGCTCCGAATTACCGGAAATTGACGCCTCGACGCGCAACTCCGGGAGGGGCGGGGGGCGGTATTCGGTTTGGTTCTGAACAGGCATTTCGGACTACCGAAACTCCGAAGCTCCGGCTACTGCCAAAGCCCCTCGTTCGTTCCGCTCGCTACAACCGCCAATTTCCATCAAATTCTTGATTCGCTTGGTGATAAGGGTAGGGGGCGACAACTTCGATCAAACCAATAACGCATTCACCCTGCGGTAAAAGTGTGAGAGAGAGAGAGAGAGAGAGAGAGAGAGAGAAAGAGAGTACGGTGTCTACCTTGGAGCAAGAGTGCAGGTCTGATATGAACGCGGTTAAACCGTTGCAAGCTTCGCAAGTATAAGGTACGACGTCATATTAAACCCACAACTTTGGCGACATTTCGCACACTCACGAGTGTTTAGTACACACCAAGTTCGCAGCGCGTTACATCATGGTCTACGTTTATACGCGGAGTAATATAAGAGGTATAAGGTAAGTACATGGGTAGGTAGGTGGAACGTTACAGGCCGCAAGAAGAGGAGGCGGAGAAGTAAAACGGAAGAAGCCAAACAACCCTCCGGCGGCTTAGAAATATTGCTCAAAATGTTGGTTATAGTCGACGTCCTGCGCTGGTTCTTGGGAGGTTTGTGTAACCTGTGCAGTTGTAGCTATATCTCGAAAAGCCAGGGATGTAAGTCACGGTGAAACGTGACAGCTCGCTACTCCTCGTTGAAAACGCAGCCCGGATCTAACCTGCTCTTCTCTCAGTTTGTTCGAAATTTCGTTTCTAAATGGTTGCAGGAGGGTTTTCAGCCTTAACAAAAGGAACGCTGATATTATTTACCAAGGGATTATTCTACAGAGTAGTCTAGTCTGGTATGCGAATACTTGTACGAGGTCGGTTCTAGCAGAGAATACGAATCTGATACTGCGATACTGTGATATAATCAGACGAAAGGACGAAACCGCTCGCTAATCGCGTCATAACCGTAAGTTTCGAGGTATATAAGCTGATTAATATCCAACGAGTTTACTTTGGCTCGAAAGATACAAGTTATATCAGGCAGTAATTTGCACCCTCTTGACTCTCGACTCGACAAATGATCACAGGTACGGAGAAACACTCTACCGAAGTTGAAAGGTGGTATTACAAGTTATGAGCCAATTCGATCAACTAATTAATTACGCTGATTGAACGCTAAATTATTCTTTGTTCTAAGAATTGAGTATAAATATTAACGCAAGATTGAAGTAAAAAAAAAAACCATGCCGCCACATTTACCGAAGGACTATCTGGAAAAGGTTCAAGTGAAAGCTTTCTTTTTAACCATAAAGCTTCTTTCTTAACCAAGAAAGCTGTACATTATATCATGAGCATGAGCATCAAACTGGTATATAAATAATTATTCACCACTACATAGTAACGTTGAATTACACGCGTCGTTGCCTACGGGAACTCATACCGCAGGTTGTACCATTCGACACGTAAACTGCGGTAATCCTCAAAGGGATTTAGGTTTCAAACGGAGCGAGAGATACACCGTTGGAATGCCACCATATGTCGACCACAATTTACACGGTAGAAACCGCGATACGATGACATTGGATCATCATCATCATTATCATCATCATCATCGTCGTCATCATCATCATCATCATCGTCATCATCATCGTCATCATCATCACCATCATCGTCATCATCATCATCATCATCGTCAGCATCGTTTTTTCACCAACGTGTGTATAGAGAGGCACCGAGTGCTTTGAAACTGGCACCAAACAGCTGAAAGCTGAGGGTAGTAGGTACAGTTTCGATTCTTCTAGGCAAAGCTAACCAGAAATCAAACGTGCATCTGGAAACCTGCACATGTTAAGAGCACCTCGTACGCGAGATGATCGAGCCGTGAAACCGACGTTCACCATCTCAAAGTTATATCCGTGCTGTTGTTTTAGCAGTTCATTTCCAACGCCCGAGGAGATGGTTCAACAAACCACCTGTAAAATTTTCCCGAAGGCTTTGAGTAAACTTCCATAAATTTACCTTCCAACCGGTGATGTTTATACTCGTCAACGACGATCCGTCCCGCGATCATTAGAAAATGATCACTTTTTCCGCGTAACGTCGAAGTTCTCGTTACACACTTGCAACCTTGGGTATAATCGTTATCAGCGTGACGATGATGGCGGGAGAACGGTACGGAAGTGAGACGGCGTCGTCTCGGCGTCTCAAGGATATTAAATCTGACTTACACCGTGAAGCCGAGCTCGGCGTCCTCTCGACTTCAACGTCGTTGTCACTCTCCTCGTCACCGTTTACCGAAACAATCGCTTGCCGCCTTATTAAGACGAGCGGAACTCGGTCGGGGGTGAATTGCGAGGTTTTCTCTTCCAACCGAAGAGACGGCTCGTACGGCATCCTTCGTCTTCACCCCGTCCAAGAGGAGAAAAACGACGCTGAGTGAAGGAAGATACCCGGGAGGTTGGTTTTCTCCATGTAGCCACCGCTGTTTGTCATATCCGTGTCATTGTGGCTACGGCGGGCGGTTGCCACTATAAGTTCATTTTGCCGGTTCCGTTCTCTTCTCCTTTTTCTTCTCTTCTCCTCTCTTCTCGACGACGCCATTCATCCGGAGAGAAAGAGAGGAATAGCGAGAGAGATTAGCTTCTCGTCCTCCCTCTCGCAACTATAGAGTAACAGGGGGATGAGACGCGAGAGTCTTTCCAAGGTTGAAAACGACTCGCTGCTTTCACGATTGTTTCACAACCTAGCCATTAAATTTAATACAAAACCGTCGCTCCTTCCTCCCTCTCTCACCCCTCGCCGTTATCTCTCACTCTGTATAACAGGTAATACTACCTGCTATATAATACACCTACCCCTCGCAATGAATTATTATTTTAATTCAGGCAGGTTAATTGCTAAACAGCTAATTATGACGCTCCTTCTTAACTTCATACTGTCGACCTATCCCCGGCTTCCTAATGATTAATTATAATCTTCTCGCATTTGTTTGTGTATATATGTAATAATACCTGCAATACGTACAATACACGCATTGTTTAAAGTTTCATTCAACGCGCCAAGCATTTGTTTTCTCTTGTTCTTTCATATTTCAAACAAATACGTAGGTACAGCCAGAGGATTCTTAAAAGCCGTATGTCTCATCCATATAGTAGTGAAAATTGTACATTCTGCACTGCAGTCGCGTCGATGTTTACAAGATCGAATTATCTAATGTTTTAGCTGATTTCCCATGCCGAAGAGAGCCACGAGTAAATATCATATGCAAATTTCATATAAAATATTACTAAAAACAAAATGAAAATGTAATGAAAAACGTACGTCTAACCTATCGATCGACTTGATTATACTTCGCAACCACGTACAGGATGTGAAAACGCAAAAAAAAAGATGAATAATATCGCTACTTTTTTCGAATCACGTCATTATACGCGCATGTATCAACATTAATCGATACGAGGATGATTTCAATTCGTTGGAATATTACTTCAGCGCACGTTGGAACCGCTGTATACGGATTATTTAAAATTTCATTTTTCACCTCCCCGCACTCGGAACTTGCGTAGATTTATCCACTCTCGTCAGCAGTCTCTTTGACGTAGAAAATGGAGGAAAAAGTAAAATTTCAAAAGCAAATACGACGTACGACTGGGAATGAAAATATCATCTCGTGCGGGACACGTAGGTATGAGATTCTAGTACAGGTACACCTGTATTCGTTGGCTATGTAATTTCCCACACCTGGATCGCGAATCGTTTGATCTTTTCGCGCGAAATAATCCATCGAGGGAGTACGTTCGACCCCTGGAGACTGCAGGTATAGAGGGACGAAGGGGAAAGAAAGGGGAAGTAGGAAAGTGAAGTGGGGCTGCGGGTGGAGGACGAACACTCGTGCTAATCCAAACGGTAGGTATCCGGTTCTCTTCGTATACACGAGTAGCACGCGGTTGATCCTGGTCTAGCAGTAAACCAACCACCACTACACATTCAGCCCGCTCGTTGTTAAATTCCTGTATTTAATATTAGGCCGGTACATTGTTCAAGCTGTTTAGCGGCGGGTCTATACATTAACGAAGCTTATTACAAGGGGGGTCTATTAGCTCCTT
Organism: Neodiprion fabricii; assembly: GCF_021155785.1. Taxonomy (NCBI): domain Eukaryota; kingdom Metazoa; phylum Arthropoda; class Insecta; order Hymenoptera; family Diprionidae; genus Neodiprion; species Neodiprion fabricii. The sequence goes on from NC_060245.1 coordinate 22,801,299, forward strand.
GTTAACGGAGCAACGAGAGAAGCCAGAGAGACCGAGCCAGGCGGCAGAGTTCGTGCTTGAAAGTTAGGGCAAGGAGGGACCCTCGAGGTTGCCGAGGCAACTGGAAAGCCCAACCTCCTTTGACGGGGCACAGGTCACAAGGATAAACTCTCTGTATCACAATAACGCGGTGTAATATCCACAAGAGTATAATATCCTCTTGCGCAGAGATCATCTTTGAATAATTTTCCATCATGATAAACCGCGTTGCTTGTTAACGGGAACCGCCTTACGGCTCTGTCTGATCGAACGGTACGATACGTGGTGTCCGATGAAAAATCCGTAACAAATTCAAGAATATCTCCGAGACATATTCAGGTGACTCAAGGACATTGAAAATAGAATATTTCCAGGGTGTAAGAAAAATTCAAGGAAATTTCCAGGAACTCGAGAAATTCCAGGACCACTGGACACACCGTGATAAACTACGACTCTCCATATCAGTATTGCCACGAGTTTCGTTGTTCTGAAAGGTTCTTTTGACAAACAGAAGGATAAGGTGCTGTACCAGAATAAGAAACTCTCTTGTTTTCATCCAGAATTCAGGAACTTAAGAAAAGTTTCAAAGAGAACCGGACAAAGAAGAACGCATAAGAATCTCGGTGATTATCGACCCGTGGCGAAGAAGACCGTATCAGGGGGTCAAATTCCAACTGCGAAACGGCGACTGAGCCGAAGGGTCGTAGTTCGGAAGATAAGATTAGGAAAAGGGATTGTTGGAATGACCGGGTGGTGAAGAGACGGTGATCACCGACGAAAACCCGGGCTGCGAACAAGTCGAGAAATGTCGATAGTGATGGTGGCGGTGGAAGCCGAGGACGGAGGCAGCGAAGGCGAACAAAGATGTTTATGTAACCTAATTTTCCGGCTGATTGGCGCACGCGTCTCAACCCCCGCTTCCCCTCTATACATATACCTACACTCTTTTATCTGGGTATATGCCCGTCGACGTCGCTCCGCCCCTTCTCTCAGCGCCTTTTCGTCCCGTGTACCGGGTGCTTTATCGTGATTTAAAGGTAACCTGCTTTTGTTTTCGCGTCACGAGGTAAGCCACCTCGAGTTGGACGTCGGCGCAAACACCCTTTCCCCATCCACCTTCGAGCCCCCACCACCTTTCCAGGGTAAAATCAACACAACCGGGAGAATTCCGTTACACAACTACCCCCTATTACCCTGTACGACCACTGTTCGTTGCTCGTCTCCTTTCTCACCCGTCAGCTTTCAACTCGAGACCATCCAACGAATCGCTCCTTCTCTTCACATGTCCACTTTTGTGTAAATGAAAAATTATAAGATAGCGAGTAGTATTATACATTATATACATATACATACCATAGATAAGGATAAGCAGAAGCGTAGGAGCATGAAAAGTATAATAAAAGCAGAACAGAAGAAGAACAACAAGAAGAAGATGATGCGGGTGGAATTTCTTTGATCTCCGGGAAGTTATTTTCTCATACAAGACTGGACCATATTTGAAATTATCAAAGAAAGTGGAATTTGCCAAGGATGGTTTTACACTATGCAAAATATGAGAGTAAAACTACGAGTAAAATACGCGTTTCGAGATAATAGTAAAATAGTAAAACAATGCCCACCACAAATTTCCGGTTAGTTTGTTCGTCGGTGAAAAAACCAACCAAGATAACAACACCGTCAGAGTTTATTCTATCCCACTTCTTGAAGATGGTAGAATCTTCTTCTTCTTCGAAGAGATAAGCTTATAAAGGAGTGCAAAAAGGGGACTGACTGCTAAACTCGAGTAATAGTTCGGTGTTAACGGGCGGACGTGATTAGGAAACTCCGGACCCTTTCGGGTCTCGAATGCCCCGAAGCGGCGACACTGTACCAGCACCTCTATCGCCATGGTGCAAAGACAGTTGACTAGCTTCTGCGTTTACCTTAACCACCCAGGAAGCCTCGCTCTGTACACGTCTCTAATGAAATCCAGTGTCTGACGGCAGCGTCAAGACAGTAGCCAACAAAATCTCTTCTGGGTATGCATCATTTTCGAACGGTGACCATTCGAAATGTAGCCTTCGCTACATCCCCATTTCTGTTCACCAACCTCCATAAGCGACTTCTTTTCTTCGCATCGACACCGCACCGACTCGCCTGACTCAAAGTTCCTCGGGACAATATCTTTTTGATTGCGGGCTCCTTCTCCCGCACCACCACCACCACCACCACCACCACCACCACTACCAGCTATCCGGGAATTTCTCGTTCTGGAAGGGAGGGTATGGGGGATGTTCGGGGCCGGGCAGCTGTCGCGCGACGACGACGACGAGGAGTAGAAACGCCGAACCATCTCCTCCGCGGCAAGTCTCCGAGGCTTCTCTCCTGTGCGGAGGAGGCCTGTAAATCAATTACCAGTTCGGTCCGGAGCTCCACTCCCGATGGGACTTGCACGTTCGCATCTACGTGCCCTTCCCGCGACCCTTTGTCCAAGTTTTAACCCACCAAACGCGGTGTAGTCCAACACGTGACAGGATCCCCATACTCGACCTACACGTATATACACGTCCACCACCCTACGCTCTCGGACCTTTATTGTTTACCTCCGGAGGGCCGCCGGATGTACCTGAGTAAACGGCCTGGCTACTCCCCAACGCATTCGGCGTGTACGTGTATACGAAATTGATTGCCGCTTGCGCAAATAATGGCAACGGTGTAAACTGTAGACAGTGTTACGTATAGAATCCGAGCCGTGAGCAGATGGTTCGTTCTAGCAGCGGGTTGCGCAAATTTACAATCACGTTATCGAACTCCTGGAAGTACAACGATTGAAATAAAAACAAACGCATTTCTTTCGTCGTGTACCTATAAAAGTATTACATTAAGAGACCAATATATATATTCGTACGTCGAATTTCTCAAATCTTTTCAACATAGAGAATTTTTTCCATCGACAACCAAAAAATTTGTTGTAAAACCTAGAGGAAGTAGGAAAATATTTAGAGGTCGCTACCAATTATTGTTATATTTTTGATTTATTCTTATCTGTACACCCTACGGACGTGTATGTATATTAGTTTATTTTTTTCGTATCGTGGTCCAATTAATCATTATTCACAAAAATCAGTACCGAAAACGAAATTAGAGTAACAAAAATTGTTATCCAAATTTCATCGAGACGGTTAAACTTTCGGATAAAAGACGAGGACAGCAAACTGCGGAATTGTTAGACGCAGTTTGCTGTAGATTGGTGAACGATTAATTGAATCACAATACAGAAAAAAATAAACTAATATATATTCAAATCCGTAAGACGTACACGTAAAAATAGATAAAAAAATATTACAATAATTGCAATGGTAACGACCTCTAAATATTTTCCCACTTCTTCCAAGTTTAACGACAATTATCAATATAAATATTAAATAATTTTACATATAAATTTTTGAAGTGGCACCTGAAAAAAAAGACAAATCAAAAAATGAACACCCTACTGCCTCACGTTAGAGTTCCCCTGGAACACACCGTATACTTATACACCATGACCTGTACATTGTGTATTTGCATACAGTTCCCACCGTCCGGATCAAATCTCGCTGATGGTTTGACAGGTATTTGAATACGGAATACAGGAAACAGTTAGCACAGGTGTGTCTCACGGACTGGCGTAATTACTCGAGTGAATCGTGAATCGCGAGGTGAGATGTATATATTGTATACAATATATTATATATACAATTCTCCTCATCTCGACATTCGCCCCAGGAGGAATCTCTGCGGTTGCATCATGGCGAAATTAAGGGAGAGGCAAAGGGGATGAGACGAAGCAGATAATATAGTGAAATACGTACAATATCCTAAAACTGAAAATATCCACCTCCCCCATCGTGAAGTGGAAATAATTCTTATTGTGCGTACATCTGTACATCCCTAAATATAATTTTCTCAGAGAGCGAGCAAGGCGATAAATTATACTCGTACGAATTAAAATCCCAAAAAGGGTATTTTACACCCTGCACTGAGACACGGCACGGAAACGCGGCGTTGCTCCTCCCGTCATTTTTCCAAGGCACAAAGTACAGATATATCATAAAGTATACCGGAATATTGCAAAATTTTTCACCCGCATTCGCGCAGCATTCAAAAGCAGCTGACTCAACCAGAAGGATATGGTGGGGCGGGCGAAAAATGAATCTGATGAAAAAAGGTTGGGGTGGAAAAAGAAGAGAGGAGGAGGTTCAGCGCCGTTGAAAGGAAGTCAATTATGAGCAGAGAGCGGACTTGCGACTCGTGACTGCAGCGTAAAGAGAGGAGAGGAGAGAGCCGGATGAAGGTAATCTCGCGGCAGTAGCTCCACACTTTCTTTCTTCTTCACGTTGCAATGAGTTGGTTGGTTACCACGCGAATTTCCACCCGATGTACACAAGCTATCCGTGTTAAATCGATTGACCACGAGATCGTGGTCGTCGATTTCTAGGTGCAGATGGAGAAGTCCGTTGAAGCGAATGGAAAGGAGGGGGCACCGGAAGTAGCCTCGAGTACCGGTAACGGAAGTTAGTAGAAATTTATGACGCCGGCGGAAAAGTCGGTGATCCCGGCCATTAGGTTGCGTAGGCGGGAAGGGATTAGGAGAGACAAAACGTCCCTCCACCACCTTACGTCTGCTTGCCTCCCTCTCCTCGAAGGTGGGTAGGTGGTAGTAGTAGTGGTAGTAGTAGGTAGGGAAGACTCGAGAGGGTTTCGTACCTACTAAGCATCCCGGTAAAGCGCATAATCTAGCCTCAGACAAGCCTAGCCTGCCCGACTTTCCCCTCTTAGTTTTTTGTTCCCGCGAAAGCTAATCCCCTTATTCCATCCCCCCCAGCAAAAGCTGAGCTTGCAGAAAGCGTGTAGGAGAGGAGCGGTAAACTTTCGTCCGAAAATAGCCTTTGTGGGACTTTGCGACACACCCAACTGGGATTCCCCTCCTCCTCCACCTTCTCTCTTCCTCTCGTCTCTCTGCAACAACCCCCAAAGCTGACGAACCGATTCATATCGCCCGGTTACAGCTATCGCTCAAAAACTGGATGCTTTGGGGAGGGAGTGACGTCGACCCCCATCCCTCCTCCCCAACTCATGCACTATATTCTAACAAACTTTGCTTAGAAGACCATCTGCGCGTGTTGCGAGATTGTCGTTGAGATGTGAAATATTGCCACAGAATTTCTGTCGCTAGTCTATAATGCATTTATTTTAACCAATGGATGAAGTATATACGAGTAAAATTTATCGAGAACGATTCGTCGATAAGTGAAGAACACGTGTATGACTAACAAATGGATGTGCTAACAGAGAAGTGCAAATTTAATGGATGGACGAGTGCATAAACGATTAAAACTGCACGAAAGGCACTCGGAATTACCAAACAACAGCTCAGGTAAAAGTAGAACCATGTATCGTGTCAATTAGTTTTTCAATCGTAGTGTAGTGATTGCTTAACCTATTCAGTCACAAAAACCATTATAGTGCCGCCTTTTCTTTTTTCTCTTTCTTCTTTTTTTTTGTCATTTCTTTTATATTCCATGTAAAGTGGTGAATTTTTTATTTTTTTTTTTGCCTTTGCAGTCAAAGAAAATACTTCAACTTTGAAATGATCTGTTTTTTTCTTTTTTTTTACTAATCTATAATTGTCTGTAATTGTTACCAATAAATATGTGCAAAAAAACAATGTATCTTCGTGAATGTAATTCGTTAGCGAAGAAATGTGATAAAAGACATATATTAAAAATGCTTGGAATTCATTGGTCGACAAGCACAGATCTCAGAACAACCATTAGATTTACAAAATTCAATACGTAGACGTACCTATTCTCGGCCTAAAATCATCCCGTCTAAAAATAAATATTCCTACAAATTTCATTCAAGACCACTGTCTAAACGAATGTATTGATAATCAACCCAGTTTTCACCCCATTTTAGGGGGGGTTGTTTTTAGTTTTATTAAATATTGACGGCAGATTCGCGTCAAGGGTCACAAAAAAAAAAAATACAAGAAAAAAATATATAATCGTTTCGCTTGGATAAAATACTCGATAGTAAATGAAAAAAAATAAAGGTAGCTTACATTGCACGTCGAGAAGTATGCTGGCGTTCATCGGCGAATGAAGAGTTACGTGCCTCGCTACGCAGGCAATAGTGGCGTTGTGATGACCCCTGAGGACGTTCAGATGAGCTCCGCTACGCCGGCCAACAACGGACGGGAGTATCGTCAGATTGTTGGGCGGTTGTTCAGGCCCGTCCAAAGTCGCCTGAGAAAGGGTCATGCCCCAGGACAAGACAGGGGGTGGATTGCCACCTTCGACACCGCACTCGAGAGTCAGTTCAGATCCCTCTTTAACCGGAACGAATTGATTTCCCGGATCCAATCGACGCCCGTCGATCAGCAGGTACGTCGCTCTCGGGGCCTCTGAAACAGTTTCATCTCAGTAGTCAGGTTGATCCCAGGTTACGTAGAAAACACAAGTGTGATAACAAAATGATCGTTGAATATTACGTGGAAACGGAGAATGGATTATTCATCCGCGATCGCACAGCTTTCACATTCAGTTGTGAAATGAAATTCTTGGAAAAGAGAGAAGATACGAAGATTGAACTTTCAAATCTATCATTCATTTGTGCGCAAGGTATAAGATTTGCTTAATGAAATATGGAAAAACGACTTTGGGTTGGTGAACAAGAGAGTAAGAGAGAGAGAGAGAGAGAGGACGTTTCTCCGTCCTTTTTACAACAGCCTTTTTCAAACCCGTCAACGATTGCTATACCTATTTAACGAAGCAACAGGCAGGCAAGCAGACAGGAAGAGAGGGAGAAAGAGGACCTCGTAAATACGCCCCCTCGGTTCTGAAGTCACCGGAAGCGAATTCGGGAGTGAATTACTGTTCGGGTCTCGGTATCCGTTCGATATCAAGAGCGATAAGAATAAGGTAAAGACCAGGAAATACCAGGAAAGACCGATTTTCATCCGTAGAACGTGCGCGGATAGTAATCTCCAAGAGTTATGGGGTCGGCTGCACGCGCCCAGGTGTGTTGACGTGAGGCCGTAAAGTCGAATTCAAGAAATTGCATCAACCCCGTCAAAGTGGTTAGAAATTTTCACCACAACTCTCAAGCGATAAGGAGACGTCGTCGAACTTGTACCAAAAGCCGCGTGGTGTCGGAACAGGAGAGAGAGAAAGAGAAAAAAACAAGGGAGCTGAAGAACAGAATCAAGGATATCGATTTTGTATCAGACACACCCGCGACGGCTCGTGACAAAGCGTTATTTAACACCTGAGGATGGCGAAAGGGAGAAAGAAAGAGAGGGAGTGAGTGTGTGTGAGAGAGAGAGAGAGAGAGAGAGACGGTCAACGGCGTGCGTTCGTCGAGGGTAAAAAATCGATCCTTAAAACGTAAGGGAAGAAGGAAGGAAGAAAGAAAGATGTGTAGCCTGTACATTCAGCGACGCCCTGTTAAACCCTCGACGGAGTGGGGGGGGGGGGGGGGGGGGGGTCTGAGGCAATCCAATCGGGGAGAGGCTAGGCAGACAGACTGAGTCGTAGAACGATTTCTGGAAACGGCAATGTCTCTTCCAATAATCATCCAGATTGCTTTCGGTAGCCAATAAATAGGCAAGATTTAAGGGGTGAATTCCAACCGCCATCCACCGCTATATACTCCTCTCCCTTCCTCTTCTTACCCTCTTCTGTATATATATATATATATCTCTCTCTATCTCACTCTTTCTCTCTCGCGATCCGATGCGATGGGTACACACGCACGAATGCTCTCGCCAAAGTAACGTTAACGTTTATACGCGTTCGCATTCATCCCCCCGGGGGCGTTTCTTCTTCTCGTCGGTCGTTTTACCCTGCCTTAAAAGTCTGAACAACGCAGCAGACGCTCCGGTTGTTTCACATGATGCGGAAAGATTATATACTACGTTTCACTTTTTACTAACTAACCAAACCAACTCCCCTTCCAGTCTGCAACTCTGCAGAACGACCAATTCCGTTAAAACTAGTCAATCGGCCAATGTATCAATTCCGTTTATAATCATGAATTTGCGTCTGTCCTTCTGACTGGACACTTTCTTCAATTTAAAATATATGGAATTAACTTAGCATACCTGTATGTAAATGGGTGCGTTATATTCGTCGACGGTTTTGAATAATTAGAATATAAAGTAAAAAACACCAATATTTAGAATCAAAGTAAAAAACACTACATTATTTTCTCTCGCCGTGTTTTTCATGTCTACAAAAATCATTTCTTTTTTTTTTTTTTTTAAATTCACTTATAGTTTTTTCTCACTCTGGAACTCACCCACGCGTTTGAAAGTTGATGATATTCAAATTTTGAATCGATCCAATGAGCAGAGGCTCAAACACCGAAAGTACAATCCATTGATACAGTATTAGTAGGGATTATTTGAAATACTGCAAGTATCGCTTAAATTTTCGACAGCTGAGAGATCGTTTCTAGTCGGAAGGCAACCGACGATTCGCAAGGTTTGAGAAAAAAAACCTACATTCTGCAGTCGATATCGACTACGTGAGAATTTGGAGGTAAGCAAATCGAAGTGATGAATATACAGAGCGAGTCAAATGAAACTTATTGTTAGTCGATGAATTAGACCGTACCCCTAACCCAATCTGGCAAATGTTTAGTACATAACGTCATCAAGTCACACTAGTACTGTTATCAAAGTAAGATTCGAAGTCTTCATGTAAGTAACCACTGTGAATAAGAAACAATAATGAAGCCATAACAACAAAGAAAAGACGACAGCACGAAATGACAACAATTGGGTTCGTCTTGGCATATGAAAGTCATGTTTACTCATGGGTGTATGTATACTGAACATTCGCTAGTTTGGCTGAGAGGTGGGGCCCCAATTCATCAATTAAGCTCCTCCCATTTTCGGAGTGTCAATTGACTGACCCTGTACACATATGTATACATATATAGGAATGAATTCAAGAGGTGCGTAACACCAAACATGTAAAATTCGAAGTTTGGAATAAACATGATGCGTAGTGTCGGCATCAGCTGTAGTTATAGTGGTACGAGGATGTCAAAAAAAAAAAAAAGAATTGGAGAGCAGAGCGTGTTGGGATAGCGTAGCCACGTGGAAAAGGTTATTTATACGGCACGTGGAGAGAAGAGACAAGGAGGCAGGCAGGCAGGAAGGAAGGAAGGAAGGAAGCGAGGCGACAGAAAAGTAAGAGTGAGAGTGAAAGGGAGGGAGGGAGTGGGGGAGAGAACGGGCGGGACGAGTGAACGAACGAACGAATGAACGAACCAACAATTCATCTTCGCCAGTGTGTTTCCGTTGGGAATGGGTTCGTAGTAGTAGCTGACGTGTTTAATACTTGCCACACTTTATCATTCGCTGGTGGAGCTTCAAAAGAACAGCCACGCGCACATACCGAAGAGGAGAGGAGAGGAGAGGAGAGAGAAACAAAAAAAAACCCCCCAAAAAAAAACAACCCACTCAAAGAGTGATTGAAACAAAAAGCGTAGAATCCGTGGATACAGCCTTGCTCACATGCATGCACGCCTTGTATATTATCATGCATATTTTAGCATGTTATACAGGAGTTCGGGGTCGACCCACGACCGGCACCTGCCATCCTACCCTGCCCAACCCCCCCATAATTCGTTATAAAAACACGTTTTTCACGTCACCTTTATGCATGTATCCATACACAGTAATTTATACCGTATCTGACAATGAGGCATATAGACATAAGAGGAAGAGAAATGGGACGTGTATGAGGTACGGGGGATTGAAACAAGCGTACAATACACCTACTTCCAAATTCTCATCTCTCTCTCTCTCTCTTCAAGCAACGTAGTTATAACACGTGAGGATGAGGGGGAGAGGGAGGAATATCGTTTTAAATTTTCGCGAAGACGCGCCGTCGAGCCGTTCAAAAACGCGTCCGTCGACGTAACTCTGGGCAGACGGAAGGTGGATGAAGGGTTGGGGAGGGGGAGGATCCTTTAAAATGCAAATATCCTAGCGGGAAAACGCGAGGCGCGTACGAAAAATTGCCCCTGTCCGTCCCGGCTGAGATTGGCCGGGCAACGATCACCGCGAGAGCAGCCGGATAAAAACGTAGCAGAACCAACGAACCCTTCTCCTCCCTTTCACGTTTTTGGCAACGTATGTACGAGCATTTCTATATCCCGGGTAGAAAAACGTATGCATGTATGTATGTACGTATGCACGTGTATGTGGCCCATAAAGCACGAACGGAAAAACCGCCCTCGAACGCACGGGTCGAGGTCCTCAAACCTGCTCGTTCATCTTCACTCGCGCCTCCCGCCCGATTTCACACGGAATAAGAGGAATAACATACGCCCGCGTTGAAATGTGTTTAGCTACCCTTTTCCCCCCTCCACACCCGCCCGTAACTTTTTTTACTCCGTAGAACTCTTCTTTTCTTGCAGACGAATTTTTCGTACCGTCGATTTTGTTGTTTTGGTGCGAATAATTTTTACGGAGGGAATTAACTTTCAACTTCGGCACGGTGCTTTTTTTCCAAGTTTTTCTTTCGTTTTCTTCCACTTTGTTGTTTCGCGGTTTTCTACATTTTCTCTTTCAGCTTCCAATTATTCCTGCGTAATTTCCAGTGAATTGATTGCTCGAGGAATATATATTACATATTTCCATATCGTGTGTGTATATATATACTTGTATATATTACAGGGGTCCTTGTTTCAGGTATTGATACATTTTTTTCACCCCACCCCTGAAATCTACTTCAAATAATTCAAAAACAAATGACTAATTTTCTTAGATTTTTACCTCAACTCTAAGACAGTCCGCACTTCTAAATAAAAAAAAGTCGTATTTCGATATATATATATATACATATGAGGCATTCCACGCCGATTCAGTAAACCGTCGACCGTGACGTTTTTTAATTTCACCACGGATTTCTCCTACGTTAGTACAACTCCTGAAAATCTTCCTAAAAGAATTTTCAAATAAATTCATAATAAAAAATATCGTAGTCAACAGTTTACTGATTGTGAGTCGGCATGGAATGCCCCATATATATACACACGCGCAAAATGGAAAAATCTTTCCCGACGACTGACTAATCGACTGACCGAACGTACCACGGAATTAAAACGGGAAAATCGGAAATCAATAACCCTACACGTTCTCTGTAAAAATTCTCCTCGATCTCGCCATTTAACGTACTTACAATTTTTCCTATAATAGAGAAGTGGATTAGGATTGACATGGAAAGAACAAAGTAAATAAAAAATCGGCGTTAAGTGGAAATAAGAAGAGACAAATCCCATTTAACATTGAAATGAAAAAGTTTCCATCAGATGCTCTGTAAATTTAGAGAAAGAGTTCAATTTTTTTTTTCGAAACGAAGTTATTCCTATAATAGACACTAATTGCAAAACTCTCTCTCCCTCTCCCTCTCTCTCTCTCTCTCTCTCTCTCTCTCTCTCTGTATGTTTTCCTAGTTTCTACACTCTCGCGAGAAGTGCAGCGCAGTGAGAACCGAACGGCCAGCGTTCGTTGTTCTCGAGGAAATTCAGATTGACAGCACTTTAGAGAAGCGTCTATCCCTCCTCTCTCTTCACCCACGAGGATCTGCTCCTTCCTACCTGTAGACGTCAGTCTCACCAAACTCTAATTCAGCTTCGGCCGTAGGGCATCGGGAAAGCACGATCCAACGCCTCGTCCAACCTCTATTCTCTGACCCAACCGACTGACGATTCCTGACGTCGATCCTCCCGTCTCGACAGCCCATCGAGAAAACGACGAAGGATGCCAACCGACCTCGAAAGAACCGAAGCGACGGTCCGTGACTTTTGACACGTCAAAATTTCAACCCTGAAACCGCCCTCCTCGAATCCACGAAATGATCTATCGATCCATCGCGAAAACGTGATGGTTTTTTAGTATACCCGTTATAACATCAGACATTGAAGTACCAGATATCGGAGTGAAAAAGGGTGAAACAGCAGCGAAGAAGTATAGAAAGAAGTTTGGTTGTTTGATGTCGAAATTAACTGATTCAATGCACGATGGCGATGCCTGCCGGGATAGCAACTGCAGTGGTAAATATATATATATATATATCATATATATATATCAGGTTAGATTTTATTTTCAAACTGTAAGTTAAACAGTAAACAGAAGAGGAAATTGAATCGAAAGGTTTCGAATTTGTCGTTTCCTCCTGTCCGGCCAGCGAGCTAGGTAACCTAACCGTATTTATTCGTCAAGAGAAAATCTTTGACTGCAGTTTTATCTCGTTTCCGACTCGAGAGAGTTCACGTGTAGTACACAACCTAGCTGCTAGATCGTTTCCTGGTGAAAGAGAAAAGAAGAGATAGGAGAGACGTATAAAAGTTGGTCGGTTGCCATGCCCTTTGAGGTCCTTATGGGATCGTCCGCCCCGCCGAGACCACGTAGAAGTAAACACCGGAGAAGAGAGTAGAAAAAGTGTTAGAAATTTTCCATCCCAGTTTCCGCTTCAAGAGTTCCCCGTCTAGTGTGTGTATCAATTACCGCGAGCATAGTGAAATAAAGGGAATACCAACGGAGATAAAGCAAGTATAAGGAGGAAGATTTCTCGAGACAACCAGTTGACAAGTGGGAATACAATTCCCTGCCGTTTGATTACCTCGACCGTACGAATATCCGGCCGATTACACACCGGGTTGCCACGTCGTCGCGACATGTTAGGGAGTACAAGTGGAACGTTGTCGAGCCGGAAACAACGCAAGAAGAATTTCAGAAGCAATGGAATCAGAACATCGGAAGAGACGCGCACCGATTCGACGTTAATCTCTCCCCATGTTATACAGGCGGAATTTTTATCCGGTAGAAGATATCTGATCGAATAGATCCAAGTTCCGAAGGATTACATATATCCGAGTGACGGAATTATTTCAAGAGTGCATCGCTGCCCTCGTGGTATGCAACTTATTGGCTGGCAAGTGATCCCTTTTCAAATTCTACAAGCAGCAGCAGCAGCAGCAGCAGCAGGAGGAGGAGGAGGAGGAGGAGGAGGATATCTATGCGATATTCATGGAAGCATGACGAGTCTAGCGAAGATCCATTCGTCCCTTGGAGTGGGAAACATCGTCGAGCGCGTTGTCTCCTGTAATATACCATTAATTAGAGGGTCACCCTCTCGGCTAATCAATGGGTAGTTAGTGGCCGGCGACTAGCTCGAAACTCCTACGCATCGCTGGTTTAATGCTGCCGCGATGCTGCGTTGTCGAAGTGCATACGGTGCAGTCCTTTGATGCTGTTGCACTGATTAAACCTGCTGCATCAACTATGTAATACTGAAACACCGAAGCGGTTATGGTTATTCATGGAAATTTTGGAGCGAAGGTTTAACGAGGTTCACGTGGCTGCTGAATCCAAAACCCTTCGAGACCATCGTCAGAGGCTTGAGGTTTTCCAATTCCGAGAATTCACGCTTACTTTTCTTTACTCCTTCTTTTTCTTTTGTTATCTGTTATTACAAAATTGTCCATCCATGATAAAATATTCGCCAAGCTGTAAAAGATCTTTGTCGATGTTCTTCAGGTTGTCCGAGATCACAGAGACTCTCGACTCTTGATCTTTCAAACTCTTTCAACGTGTACGATTCGCTCGAGATAACATTTGGGAAGTTGAAAAAGAGTCGAAAAACCCACGACCCAGCGGTTTTACAAAAAGCTTCTCGTCTCAAATTAAATATTGTCATTTTCGACGATTTAATCGCAAAGCTATCTGATCTGATACGATCTAGAACCGGATCTATCAGTCTTCTCCTTATTTCCACCCCCGTTTAGAATTCCCTCGACCACCGCCAAGCTCCACCCTCGGAATGGAATCTTCGACATAAAAGAAGAGAAAAGAAACGGAGATGATCCATAGGTGGTTGATCCGCAGGTGGAAATGAAGAAAAAGATATGAAAGTGGATAGCTGACTGCAGACGTACGGCATTCTCTCCTGCACTCCCTTTTATACTCGGCCACTACTCCGCCTTCTCCATCAGCCATCAGCCATCCGGCATCCGTCGGACGCGAGATCCTTTCCTCCTCCTTCCAACCTCACCCATGGAAGTCGTCTAAGAGCGTCGATATCCGTCCGGAAGTACAATGTTCCTCATCGTCTGGCGTCCGTTCGTTCGATCGGCGATACACATATATATACGCGCACACACACGTGTATCTCGCCGATATCTCAGTGATCGATGGGGATGAAACGGATGGAGCGAAATCGTGCCCGGAAAGGAAGGTAAGGCAAGTAAAGGAAAGTAAAGGAAAGGGAAGAAAAAGGAATGGAAAGTGTGTCTGCTCTTGCCCTTTGGCAGAGTTTGATAGCCGTGGAGAGGAGGTCCAGGTTCTCCACCAGCGTAAGATTCGCATTACGAACTACCGCTACTACCCCTTAGCGATATATAATCTACCTTCCCGGAAATCTGAGAGTCTGAAGTAAACGTTAAATTCAATTCCTCGACTCGTCCAACGCAGTTACAGTAGTACAGTATATGCATCTCGGGTTTCCCGAACCAAGAGAGGGTACGCGATAACGAGATCAAAAGACTAATCGGGATTCTTTTCGTGACTGTTATACGACGAACGTTACGAACGGCTGTATAACGAATCGGGGTGAAAAAAACTGATAAGAAGACCGTAATCAGGGTGCAGGGTTTACACGAAGAGAAGCGTTGATGATGTTTTCATCCACTCACCCAACACTACGAGCTTCACGGGTCTTCCGGCAAGGATCTTTCCCCTGTCGTCCTCCAGGGTGCAACCCCATGTCCCGTCGTCCTCTAGCCTGACGTTATCGATGTGGAGGGCGGCGGTTGTCGAATCCCCGATATACCTGTGCCCGGTACCGCTCATCTCGGTCCTCGTATCTATCGTGATCATGTCTACGGGATTGCCGTTATGAACCCAGGTAGCAGGTCGGACTCTGTAGCTTCTGGAACAAACAGCACAATAGAAAACATCGTGAATGGTAACCATGGTTCGTGAGGTTCAAACTCGTGAGATTCGATATTGGGTTGTCTCAAATTCCGTGTGAACTACAGTTAACCAACAGATGATACTATTACTAATATTTTTCAAACTCGACTCCCTCAACGCCTAAATTCTATGGACTGTGACAAATGTGATTAATTTCCTAGTTTGAATTTAAGATCACACGTCACACTGAAAGAAAAATATAGATTTGACTCAAAAAAAAGTGCAGTCCATATATATTCACCACAGCAGATGTAAAATCTACATTAAATTTTTATCTCCGTGCAGAGTTGTAAAAGTGCCTAGGCACGAGCATCTTTTTTCGTACTTTGGTACATTTGACGTACGTACATTCCTATTACAGTTCCTGTACTTTTACAGACATACAAAATATGAAGTTAGTGTAACTTTTAGAAATTTTCCCACACCTAGACGCCGGAAGCAGGAACTTGGAGTAGTTCGCGTTTAGCTCGCAGGGTAGAACGACCTTGCGTTGGGGCTTGGCGACGATCTCGATACCGGTTTTGGGGGACCCCGAGGTTCCCTGAGCCCTCGAAGTGACCGGTACCGAACCGAGAGGTCCGTTAGTTGGCCAGGGTTCCTCGTCAGGTGCCAAAAGAGCCGCTGGCTCGACCAGATCGTCGGATATCACCGGTGACGAGATATCGACAACCGGCGTTAAGACGCCATTAAAATTCGTAGTCGTCGATGTTGTACTCGTCGTCGTCGTCGTTGTCGTTGTCCTTCGCGCCCTTCGGCTTCCCTCCTGCCGACCTCGTAGAGCGAAGACCCCAGCTTCGTTCACGGAACCTGAAACGAAACGAAATAGTTAGTGAAATTGAATTTCGTAGTGATCGAAGGGTGTGATTTCAATGTTCAAGATTCAAAATCCTGTAAATAAATTGTTTCCAGTTATCTGGCCGAAAAATGTTTCCCTAGATCATAACCAAAAGAGATAATTAATAACCTGCGGACAGTTGTCTCGCACCATTTTTTTTTTTTTTGGATGGAAGGAAAAGTAATAAGATAATAAATATTTGAGGAAGTTTAGAGGCATACATATAAGTAAAATGCAAAAATTTACTATCAACAAATACTCAAAAAATATACCGCGTGCCGCATGTCTCGCGAGAATGGCTCCAGTGTCACCATCTTTGAATATTTGTTGATAACAATTTTTTGTATTATACTTAAATATATGCCCAATAACGTCAATAAATATTATTACCCTATTACTTTTTCCTCCGTCCAAAAAAAAAGAAGTAGCTAAAAACGCACTCGTCTTTTGTTTTTACAATGGTGTTGACCATCAAACCAAAGTTCAAAATAGTTCGAGTTACTGTAAAATGAAAAATTCCAACCGCAAGTGTTAATAACACAGTTCCTTCACTTCTCACGCTTTCCACAATTTCACCCGAAGCGAGGTTCCAAGTGATAATTTTGCAAAGTCCGCGTGCGTAAATGGTAGGTACACGGTTGAATTCAAATATCAAATTTCTATTCACACACATACACGAGAGGAAAGAAAATTACTACCACCACTCCATACCGCACAGGGAGGATAGAGCACGTGCGATTCGTTTAGTATTCGGGACTCGGTCCCTCTTTCCGGTTCTCAGAGGAACGTTTCCCTCCCGAGTCCCGTGGCTAAAATTAGGCCCTTAACTCGCGAAGCACCGCGTCGCACGGCTCACGCCTTCGAATAAAATGGTAAATATTCCTCTTCTCCACCATCTGCAGCTAAAAAAGCAGCAGCAGCAGCAGCAGCAACAGTAGTAGCAGCAAAACGGAGGCGAGTCGAGTTAGCAACGTCGTCCTTGCCTCCGGAATTCGATAAAGTTGCGACAACGCCGTTCGTTCAGTCCCCAACCTCGTTTCCGCCACTCCCCTTCACGGCTTCTTCTTCTTCTTCTTCTTCTTCTTCTTCCTCGTCTTCTTTTCCTTGTTCTTCTTCTCCTCCGGGGAAAACGAACAGACAATGAAAAACTAATTGTTGACCGAGTTTTCTTCTCACCCCTGCGACCTTTTGTCTTCCTTTATCCGCAAGTAACGACCGGCGTATCTGTAATACACTCTGGTGTTTCCGGCTTCCGTCCGACTTGAATCGGTTTTCCCTTTTATTTGGATATGTTATCGGGCGTTCATCATTCCTCTCAATATTTCACTCAAATATTTCAATCAGCTTTTGAAATCTTGAGGGTAAAAATACTACTGAATACCTTTTTGATACTCCAAAGAATCAAATTACTTTCAAACGTAGATCTCTCTCTCTCTCTCGCTCTCTCGCTCTCTGATATTCCATTCTTCTTATCATTACCCTCCCTGTCATTTTAATTCTGCTCATCTGATGCACCAAAGAAAAGAGACCACTGTTCTTTTTGACACTCAAAAGCTGGCTATCGAAAGGGTGAGTATATTCCATGCTCGAGACCGCAGCTTGCACAAAAGAATTTCATTGTCGTTGAGACTACAAGCTTACCTGCATACCACGAGACAATAAGAAAAGAAACTAGGTATCACTTTGATTTATCGATCGGTTCATACAGGGTATAGAAAAATTTCGATACCCAAGTGTAGCTACAGGAATTTCCTTCTCCTCCTCGCAGGAGCTCTTGTAACATGGTGGAAAAGCTCCAGCAGCTGATTCTGTTCTTATTGTTATTATTCACCTGTAAAGTAGGGCGTGAATTGCAACGTAGCGCGAAACTGCCGCATGCGGAAACCGGACGTGGAAACGGGCATTAACCGTTAAGCTGCATTCTGGCGTTGGTGTAACACTGCATATACCGTCAAGGATACAGGCAGCCGGTGCCATTTGACGGTGTTCGACACAGCCGCATGCATTATTCACGGTGCAGGGTATGGCTGGCTAGCTATCCATCCCTCGTTTGTTACTGTACCGCGTCCCTGATTAACGTACATACATAGTGTACAATGTTCACGAATCTCTGCTCTTCTAGTCGTCCAGAGATAATCCTGGTACCAGTTGTTGACTCCAACGTGTTTGATCGCTTTTCCACTTTTACACTCCAATTAACGAAATCATCGGAGGGTGTCTCTTTTTTTTTCTTATCCAATCCTGTTGTAACTAAAAACTGAACAAGAATCGATTCCCTCCTCTTCGTATATGATATAGAGCATCGGATAAAACAAACTCTATATAATAAATAATGAAGTGTTGATAGTGGAGGATGGAGCATGAGGAGTGTGAGAAGCGAGTGGTGGTTCTAAGATGAATAGTAGTTGGAGGAAAAAGGGGGTTGCAACGGGTATAGGAAATAAATTAGATAAGAAATCGATACAAGATAGAGATAAGAGGTCTGTTATACAATTGGCGGCTGTGGGTTGCTGTCCGATAAAAAGAGAGTTATTGCCATACTGTTTGTTCCTTCGCCGTTCGTTCGACTAGCTGGCACGAAGGCCATGCCCAGCGGAAGGAAGAAAGAAACTCTCGCCTCCATATTTCACCACAACGCCAAGCGTATAAACGGACAACGAGAAAACTACTATAATTGGACCGAACCATACCCATACAGACGTTGCTGCTGACCAAGCGGAAAAGGTACGTTCAATATTCAGCAGGAGGAACAATTAAATTCGTTTTTATAATGAAAAAACGTCAAGTGTAACCTTCACTCCAGACCGCTGCTTATCGGATGAACTGACAATGGATTCACGGCTTTAAAGAAACAAGAGCCGCGATAGGTAGGTATACGTAAAGTGGTACGTTTCCAGAGCTTGATAAAATCAGATACGTTACTGCATACGTTAAAGTGTGAACTAGGATGCAGTGCCAAGTTTTGGGAATCGCCTTGCGGCTTGGTGAGTAACCGAGTAACTTGGCGCCCTTAAGTAAGAGTGACAGGTACGGTGGCATCGGCATTGTTTCCATATCCTCCACCCGTATTATACGCGAAGAGGAGTAAGAAAGAGAAGAAGGAACGGGTTGAGAGAGGGATGAAGATCACAAGGTTCGCCCAAGGAGCACGTCCATTCCGCGAATGGAGGTGGAAATGTGGTTGTACAAGGAGGTCTGGGTGTGTACTATATCGCCGGAATCGCCCTGTGAATGAATCTATCCGCCAAGAAATTCATGGCACGAACGGCTTTGATGGCGCTCGGAGTGATTCTCGCCCTCGGCGGCACACCCAGACCAAGGAGTCCTCATCCTCGTCCTCCACCTCCTCTCCTTTCAGCCCCGTAGCCGTCACCTCGGGCCTCTCCCGCTTGTACCTTGACGACGCTTTAAGCGGCTTAAGTGGCTCCCAGGAACCGCCGCACATTCGCTCGCTCTCCCTTACCACCCTACCACCTACCACTAATATGACTTTATAAATGGGAGCAGGAACGCAGGGTGTTCACTCGGCCTCCGCGATTTTGGAAAAAGATTTACTCCTTGCCTCCTCGAGGTTTTGGATACGTGAATCGAGTGAAGAAAAAAATCATTGTTTCAGGATAAAACCGGAAGAATATGAATATATATATATGGATGTATACCACCGTATAAACGTGTGTATACTCTACTCGAGCCGTGGGCTGGTTGCAAAGTAAAACTCCGTATAACCAACGTCGTGTAAACTGTATAACGAGGCGGGTTAACGATCGTTTGAAAACCGCGTTGTATGAAAACTTTTCCTACTCCCCCAGTTAGTGTAGGCTGGAGATACTGTTTTTTTTTGGGGGGGGGGGGCGGAAAATTAAGAAACTAACCGAGGTCCCGACAAGCTCTTTCAAAACCTGTCACTTGCGGGTCGAGCAGTGAAGTTCAGTAGCTGTTAGTTTCCCGTTTCGAGGTGGCAGAGAGTGCTGTGACGGAGGTGATGGTAACTAGCAAAGTAAGCAGCTTATAACGAGGTCTTTAACACTTTCTTAGACATACGTATTATACGTTCATGTACGTACGTAAAACTTAATAAGCGCGAGTGCATGTTCCATGTACAGTACATGTGTATAGCGAGTCGCGGAGTTGCAACGAATATTACTTCATTTTTTTTTTCTTTCTTTCTTTATTTCTTTCTATTTTTTTTTCTTCCACATTCACTTCTTCCACTTTTCTATCCTTACAATTTCTCCTGCGACTTGATTACTTCGCCTACCACCCTATACACCATACCCAATAGTATTGCATCAATATTAAAAGCTCATGTATTGATGAAATTTTCTGTTCGAGATACTCTACCAATATTTTGATGCGCGTTTGAAAGGTGACATTCTTTTTTTTTTTTTTCTTCTCTTTTCTTCGCACCCTAATCTTCATATATACAATACAAACATATACCTACGGCCGATATACACCCACGTAACGCAATTTAATGCGGACAACCTCGCTGGACTCCGACATCTTACATATATCGTCGGATCAATGTCCGCGGCACGCATCGATCTCAACCGAATCCTCGCTCGCTTCTCCTCGCTTCTCTTCTCTCCTCGTCTTTGTTCCCTTGTCTCTCCATCAACCCACCCACTCACTCACTCACTCACATTTTCCCCTGCTCGCTGAGGCATCTCTCGAAATATCGATCCTCTCTCAGGCTCGAGAAGTTTAACCCTCTCACCCTGGATTTAATTTTTCTTTTCCCATTTTTTTTCTGTCTTATTTCCTCCTTGTTTGAACGGTTTTATTGAAGTTTGCTTCGGATTTCTCCTCCTCTTTTTCGTTTTACTATTTTTTTTCTTTCTTTTTTTTTTTTTTTTTATCTCGTCAAATACACGTATATACTCTCTACTTATGTTCCTTTCTTTGCCCTCTTAGCAAAGAGGTTATATACATATATCGTTATAGATACATATATAACAAAGCTTATGTATAAAAGAATATTATAATTGCAGTTAAACGCGCCCCGTTGATGGGGTTTTATCTTCGTTAATTACTCGGCGGAGGAATGATAAAGAGGAGTAGAAACAGATTGGGGGAAAAAAAAGTTGGCGACGATGAGAAAGGCAGACGGAGAACGAGAGGAGAAGGAAGGATAATCGGTCGGGTAATCAGAACGACTCGGCTGAATCTAAATTGCGTATGATGTAATAAGAATTTTATATAAGATTGGAAAGAAGAAAACGAACGCCGAGGAGATGGACAAGGAGGAAGAGTATAATAATAATAACAATGACAATAAATTAATTTTAACGAAGTCGTTATTATTCATCAACCGAAGTAACAGAAACGACGGGTTCGAGTATAACTTTTATTTGAAACGACCCGCGGGATTCCGACACGACGGTAACGACG
Organism: Neodiprion fabricii; assembly: GCF_021155785.1. Classification (NCBI taxonomy): domain Eukaryota; kingdom Metazoa; phylum Arthropoda; class Insecta; order Hymenoptera; family Diprionidae; genus Neodiprion; species Neodiprion fabricii. Next base: position 22,822,553 of record NC_060245.1, read on the forward strand.
AGTGCAATTGGAGGGGTTGAGTCAACTAACAACAACGGCAACGACAACGTAAACGGGAACGAGGACAAGAACAACAGGTCCTTGAATAAAGGGATTGAATACGCAATAATATCATCTCAAACTTCTCTTCAGCCCGAAACTTCGGTACGTATACGCGTGCAAGAATGTCTCTACAGGTGTTTAAATAAACCGTGTAGTTAGATAAGATGCATTCCGGGTGGTCTAAATGAACGAGAACAAGATTCAACTCCAACCCACATGGAATCGGTCGCCGATTTATTTCCTACTTCCAGTCCATCGGGTGCACATCTTTTTAAAAAAATTTCAGTTTTTTTTTCGACCCACTGTTTGGGAGTAGGTATTTTATAGATGTAATTTCACTCGACTCGAAAATTGTGCATTTGGGAAAAAGTTTTAAGGCGAGGGAAAGTTGTGGTGTTTTGTTTTTCCGAATTGGTCGAAAATCATTTGTTCGGAATATTATGGAAATCGCAAGTGATCGTATTTGAGGAAAATGGCAGAAAAATCGATTTTTCTTAAAAACTAGGTCAACGAAAAATTTGAAACTTTTTGTGATTTTTCTTTGACGAATATATATATGTACACACATACATATACGTAGTCTGGAGCTATACATGAAGTATTAATTTAATATTCATTTCAACCGAAGGGAAGAGATCATTGTTATTCCTACTTGCGGCGGTCCTGGACTCTTATCCCCGCCAGTATCTTTTCATCTCGACTTGCTCCACCCTTCTTCTCCCTCGCATCGTATATAGGTACACCTACACATACAGTACCATCTATACGCACGTATAATAGCTCTACGCCGCTTGGTTATATTCTCCCACGTAATTATTCATAATTAAAACGAGATGGGTAGGTAAAAGGTATATATATATATATATATATATATATATATATATATATATATATATATAGGTATACATGTATATATTACGTACAGTATATAACAGTGTTATTAATCAACTGAAAATCGTCCTGAATGTATATAATGTATTATATATGTATGTATATATATATAGGCTCAAAAAAATTATTAAGAATATTTAAACACAGATGAATAAAATCCTCATCTTCTTCGGGATAAGGTTGCTGTACAAGCAGATTTTTATGAATATTCTTCCTCCCTCAATTTCAACATTTTATCACGTACAATTTCTACCGTATCTCATTTACGCAATCCGAGACCGCTTCGAAACAATTTCGCATATCTCATCGACGGTATAAAATTACGGCGTGTATTAATAATCAATGTCGATTGTCAATATAAAAATAATTGATTTTCGCCTGGTCGTTGAATAAATATTGCGAAGCACGAAATTTTAGCTGTTAAAAAGGTGATTGTTACGTAACTAGTAGGGCCCGGATTACTATATAAATACACATTTTTTATTTAAATATTTGAGTATTCCACAAGTGCGCATATTTTCTAATTTTTAACACATACGATGTTTATCCGGGCCTTATAGTTATATTATAAGGGAAACTAGTTTCGGTGTTAAGAAACGCGTCGAGTTTGTTACCGTAGCATGGAATCGCCGTTAATTAATGACAGTTCGACAAGAGGTCAACCTGTTACCGCCTGAAAAAGCCCGATATCGAAATTTTACGCTCGTTATATCGGCGTTCGCCCTTTGTTCACCATGTTCCGATATTCTTTCACTCTCCGGTTAACGGAGGCGCAAGAAGCGTCGGGGCGCCAGCGTTATTAATGAGACGCTGATGGTCCAGGTCGCAACGATCTATATGGCAGGCGACGTGTCGTCCGTGCCTAACGCCCTCCTCTCCTCTCCTCTCTTTGCCGCTGTACCGACTCTCCTTCCGCAGAGCCGTAGGGTCATTTTTCTTTTTCATTACGTCGCGTGCCGACCAACGAACGGCGGATGCCTGCTACTGACGAAAAGCTTGAAAGTAATATAACGACAACGTCGTCGTCGTCGACGAGGACGAGGACGAGGACCGGGACGAGAAAAGAGAGAGATAAAACGATCGAGAACTTGTTGTACCTAGTGAAAATTACTCGAGCGTAATATCGCGATCAATTACACTCTGTGATGATTAATCGTTACAGAAAGAGCAAGCGTTTTTATATTATATTTTATTGACCAGCTCGACGTCGTTAGAATCGTGAAGAAAGAAGAAAGAATAATAAAAAAATAAATAACAAGAGTTGCAGAGTTTTCTTCTTCAATAATTGCGCGCCTTTTTTTCCATTTTATCCCACTCGTTACAAGAAACTAGAAAATAAACTTTAGGATACAGTGATTGATATTTTGGGCTACGGTGTAATCTACAATTTTTCTCAAAAACTTGCACAACGTACCTAGGATAAACTTTCTAGGAACATTGAAAAAATGTCCGAAACCCTTTTGGGATGGTAAAAACATGATACGGGAAAAAAAAAAAAAAAAATTGTCAGAATCTAACGGAGTGAGGTACACCTTCCGATACTTGGACGTGGAATGCCCTATATGTACACACAAAGCTACTGCTGGCGCTGCTCCTGCTCCTATTCCGTCAATTTTTCTCTCGCCCGTTTCACTACGAATGGGGGCTTAGCCGTTAATCGTCGAAATCTCGTTACTCGAATTCACCGCTAACGAAATCCGACAATCGTTGATAGACGACATTGCCCCGAGAATTAGGGGTGGTTTCCAGGTTGTTTCTACGGTGAGAAAAAGCTCGCTTAGAAGTCGTACAGACTTACGAGTATCCGGCGTCGATTTCTCTTGCCCGTTCAACTTCCTATCACAAAAATCTGAAAACTAGGCAGCGTGTTCAAACATTGGTTAAAAAAAAGAAAAAACTACGACGTCTCTTGTTTTCAATTTCAAATGATATCTCTCTCCATCTCTCTTGTGATCTTTTCTCTTCCCTTCTTACTTTTCCCCTCAATTTTGGCGCAGAATCAACGAGACACGCGAAGCCTCCGAATGATGGTCGTAAAAATTTCACCCAAACTAAAGAGAAATATCTGTACCGTATAATATACATCGAAATAAAAGAGAAATAACGATGTAATAAATCTTTAAAGGAAAAATGAGAAGAAGGACGAAAAAAAAAAAGAAAAAAGAAACGCGCGTAGAATGGAGGAGCTACCTAATTTAATATTATACACCGTAAGCGGATGTAAATGTTATCTGCATTACAAAAAAAAAAAAGTCGTTTCTCATCGATTTTGTTTACCTTATATTATAATAATATAATGAACCTAGCATTCTTGATGAAATTATACCACACGGGGCTGAAAATTATGGTAGAAAAATATTGACGATATTCTTTTTTCCGCTTTTACACTTTTTTATTCATTCTCTCTCTCTCTCTCTCTATCGAAAAAGTCTCTTCCGCATTGACACGAACGTCTTGGTTGTAAATAGGTAGTGTACAACGGAGTAAAATTTTTTTTAAAACGTTTCAAAACGTTTCCCTCCGCTATTTTCTCCGATCGGTTTTTCCCACCTTAATCTCTTTTCCCTGGTGCCTGAAATTGGTAGCATCGAGAACTCGAGTAGTACATATATACAAAAAAAAACGTCGAGTAAGAATAAGGTCGAGGATGAAGAAGTGGGCTCGAAAAGTCGAAAAGCACCCTTAAAAAAGCCGAGAGAGAGAAAGAGGGAGAGAAAAACGAAGGGCAATAAACCGCCGGTGGGTAATATTTACAGTTTTCCGATAGCATAACGATATGGACACGCCCCTTGTTATCGGTGAGCTAGTGAAGGAAAAATCAAGAACCGCGAAGCGCGGTTGAAAATTCGCGAAGCTTTCGTAGCAGCGCTCTTTGTTCGCAACCCCGTCTGACTGATATTATTATCGTCGTTGCGATTATTGTTATTACTGTTATTACTATTATTATTGTTGTTGTTGTTGTTGTTGTTGTTGTTGTTATTATATGCACGATTACGTCGCGGCACCGCTGCTATATGTGTGTTATTGTCTTTTTATAATCCTGCCTGATAAGTAACTTAACATCTGATTATCAATTTATAAACAACAAGCTGCGATTTTACGTAAGAAAAAAAAAACAAAGAAGGTTTGGTATTAAGCAATATATACATTGAATGTACGAAACGATGCGAGGAGACAAAATTTGAAGTAAAAAATAATTTTTTTTTACCTCAAGATTGACAGTAATTTGTATAAAACAAAACGGGTTTATTTCTTCGAAAGGCTGAAAATTCCAGTCTTATTTTCGAAATTCCCTAACTTTTCACTGCCGTAAGAAATTACCCGAGTTTTCCCGGTTTTTCAGGTTTTACCCTGTGCGTACGAATCCTGTATACCTGCTCGTTATTATTGTATATTAGTTAGTTAATATATACATAGTAAACAATGAGTTCTCGCTGCTTGTCATTCATACGACATCGGTACCTAATTACAAAACTTCGATATTGCGCTTCGCCGCGCAAATCAAAACGGTCTTTTTACTCCCAAGACTTTATACAACATTAATTATTATTCGTAACATATTTGAAAAAAACTTGAAATTACTCGCACTTCGATAAGTATCCATTTAATAAGTGAGGGTGTAACGCAGTGTGCTGTAAGTACGATTGTTATTCATCGGATGAAATATTCCGTTAACCCAAGCGAAAAAAGAAAAAACTTATCATTATACAAGGATACGGGAATCTAAGGAGATAGAAAATGATTTGGAAATAAATTTGATGGACGTAAGGTTAGTTCAATTTTTTTTTTCACTGATAATTTGAGTGCGATTCTTTCTTTTTTAATTAACTGTGTAGATTTTTTTTTTCTTAAATAAGTAAATAAATAAATAAAATCTCGAATTGTCTGTAACTGAGTAAAGCGTATAATAAAGGAAGAAATGCTCATATTTTGTTAATATAGCTATTTCATTCCTTCCAAAATTGGAAAACAGAGATTTTTCTATTTTAGTTTCTGTTCATTTCTGTCCAATGTTTCGTTACGATAACGTTACCAACTTCAACCCCGTGGGAAATCAAGTACCTAAAGAACGCCACATTGGATTTCAATTGTCTTACTTCATAAAGATCAATCACGAGGCTGTCGCCGAGACGAACTTGAGATTGATTGTAATCCTAAATCTGTATTTCATAAACAAGTCTACAAGGTAAGTCTAACATTTATTGATACGTTCAGACCCAATTACTGACCAATTTATTTTCAAAGATTACAAATTGACGGCACAAATTGTGAATTTCTCGACAACTGGAAAACCAATTGCTAGATGGTTTAGACGTTGCGAATGAATTTTTTCGTTAATCTATAATTGGGTGAGGGTCGATATCTGGTACACTTACCTTAACTTACCGGTATCGCGTTAGTTTCGGGACAGAAACAAAAAAAGAAGAAAAAAGTAAGGAAAAAGAAAAAAAAAGAGAAAAGAAAAGAACAAAGCGCATCTGCTACCAACCGAAAAGATATTCTCAGCTTCTATCTCTCTTACATCGTTCTGGCGTCTGTAATGCCTACCTACCACCACGGGTGGAAAAGTGAAAAACGAGAAGGATTTAGGTAGGACAAATTGCCAGTCGTTGGTTATGTACGATGATGGTGTTTCTGTCGGTTGTGTTGCGTCAGGCTTCGTTCGGTCATCGTCGATAAATAACCTTTATTTTATCCTTTTTTCCTTTCTTTTCTTTCTTTTTTTTTTTTGTTCTCTCCTTTTACCCCCGTGATGGTGGCAGCAGCAGCAGCAGCAGCAGCCGGGGATTCTTTTATTCCTATTTCCTGGCCCTGCCTTCTTTCCTTTCCCAGGAGTAAGAAACTAACTGCCCATCCACCCGGCGCTACCCCCAAGAAACAAACCAAGACCGACGCCTAATCTTATTTGCACTCTTGCTAGGCTTCTCGGATTCCCAACCCCCAGACGCCGGGACGCCGGGACGCCGCGATGCCAGGATGCCAGGATGCCGTCGCCGACGCTTTGAAAATCTACGAGATATTTATTACCGCTTTGCCCGGCTATATATAGCTGCCGGTTCGTTTCTCCCTCGCCTTCCAGACGCAATCCGCCACCGTTGCCTTGTGTTTCTTTATTCATTTTTTCTTCCCCCTCCTCCCTCTCCCAATCGGCGGAGCTTTATTTCTTAACCTCCTTTTATTTACTTATTTTTCTTTTTTTTTTTTTTTCTTTCTATTATTGAATCAATCAATTAATTTCATCCGACAACTTTTCGCAATAATCATCTATACGAGTAGTTTCTTTCTCTCGCTAAAATTTACTATTACATGTCAAGCGTAAATTCTCATCGCAAGATTTACACAGATAAGAACAAGCTTCTTCTTATCAAATATCTTTTACATAATCTCCTTGCTAAGCAAGGAAAATCAATTTCTTTACATTAACCGCAGATTATTATAAGCCTTAGTTACAGAATGTAAAAAAAAAAAAAAATAATCCAAGCTCGAGGTAACGCAATTACAAAGAGTACGAGAGTTTAGTTTGTTCCTGAATAACTCGGGAGGAGGTCGAGCAGCGTCCTGTGTAAGTATAAAACCCTGCTAATGCGAGGGATGGAAGGCGAAGGGAAGGCAAGGAAAGGAAACGAAGGGTGGGTAGGGTCTGGATCGGGATTACGAATGAGGTCGAGAAGCGAGAAGAGAGAAGTGGATAGAGAAACGAGAGGCAGGGCAACGAGGCGAAACGACAGGGTTAATTCGAGGCCGCTTTCGTCGTCGGCGTGCGCCCCACTTTTCGCCGATTGTTTAATTTCCTCGTTGGGCGGTTTGCTCGGTCCGATATCGAGACACGAAAATGAACAAATTGGCATTACAGCGAGCTCGGTCGAAACTTAGAAACCTGGCGTGAAAAGCGTGAAAAGCCAGGCGGCCACATTCTGGTGCTACAGCTGTTAGTTCCGGGATCGCGTTGCCGAAGCGAGCGAAATTGGTTTAGAGTAGCTTGTGTAAAATGACGACGCTACGGCAAGAAATGGAAAATGGGAGAAGAAATAGAGAGAGAGCGAGAGAGAGAGAAATATATGTATAGAGAATTTGCAGGAAGGGAGAGGATGGCTGCGAGTCGGTTCGTCGAAAAATTAAACTTTAAGTGAGTTAGCTTCGCATCAGCTCGTCGAGTATGATATTCAAGGGGCATATATCCGTAATCCCCCTTCAGAAATAAGGAGATAAAGAAAAAAAGGGAAGAGAGAGAGAGAGGGTAAGAAAGAGAGAATAAATGTATAACGTGGCCGCGGTTGGATCGAGGGTAAAATTTAGGGGGTAAATAGAGAAGAACGAAAACTGAGGGCAAAATGAAAGGGGGGGCGAGGTTCACAGACGCGGACACATATACACAAAGAGAGGGGGGGAGCGAGAGAGAGATGAAAAGGCTAATGAATGAAATTTCGAAAGCTTTTAGTTTCTATTGAATTATTTCACTCGGCAAGTACCGTTTCTACCTTGCACACCTATAATCGAGAGGCAGTAGATACGCAAAGCTGGAACGCCGGGGGGGGGGGGGGGGGGGGGGGGTTGGCGTACGTTTTCAAAATAATTAGTCAGGAGCAGCGGCAATAATGATCTACCCCCCCCTCCACCTCTACGTTTCGGGGCCAGCCAAAGTGGTTGACGGGCAATTCGACCCCGATTCTGCAGAGCATATCAAAGAGACGACCGGTCGCGATTTATAAGGATATGAATATATGATTTGCATTTCAGTTCTGCATATTTGTATGTTTGTGTTTTGATTCCATTTTTCAAACCATCAATCCGCCGGCCATCCAATTACACCCTGCATGTCGATGGAATATCAGGATTAATATTTCAAAAGCTGTGTAATGGTACATTCATTCCATTCACCTAACCGTTAATTTCTCTCTCATCGTTTCTACGCTGCTGCTGTTAGCGGCCTCGTTCCGTCGTTTGATGAAAATTATTATGCATTTGCGAGATGAACGTACGTATATCTATAACGCGTATCGGATAGGGAGAAAGATCTAACGATCTCTCGAATATCAATTAGCCGCAGGCTTTCAGCGTCGAGACAACCCTGATCGGTTAATCTGCAGAAGCCTTTCGATGTAGAAAATCTACAATATGCACCATAATAATAATCTAAGTGGGTTCTGCGACAAGGCTCGGCCTACTGCGCATGCGCAACCGCGATAAATTTAAAATCCGCGATAACGTCGGAGAGATCGACGCGATCGTCAAAATCTCACCGACTTAACAACAATTTTATCCACCGGAGGTCAAAACCGCGCTGCCTTACGAGCAGCGATATCGATCAAAAATCAAAATCACGCTGATTTGCTAAAAAATTTTTATCGATCGATAGAATTGTCGATAAAGCAGCGCGTTTTTCACCTTCCGATCGGTACGGCAGTTGTAGATCGCTGTGACGTCATCGCGTATATAAAATTTCCCGCGGCTACGCATGCGCAGTAGATGAATTCTCGTCGCAGAATCCCCCTTCTATTACTAATCACAATATCTAAAGAGGAAATGTAATTACGAGATTCGGGCGAAAGCAGTTTCTTAAGAATTTTCATTTTAAAAATGACCCCCCGCGCCTCTGTTGCCAGCTACACGATACCTACGTGTATAAATCCGCAAGCTAGCAAAAGGAGCTCGCTATCTCGGTGAAATTATTCGCTCAACCGCGTTCACTCGGGTCAGTTAAAACCGCGAATTGATTTCCAATAACATCAATCGCAATATTCCGCGGCAACCTGTGTAGCTGCTAAAGTGATCGAAGCACAACAACGGATTTGCGGATAGAGCCGTGTGCGGTTTCGAAGGGACAACCGAATTCCTGGAGCATCCGGTGGGGCCGGAAGGCTCCCCCGATTAATCCCAAAAGCCCTTCACCCCCCACCCCCACCCCCGGCGACCCCTCTGCTTCATCTCCGCGCGAGATAGATTCAGGCGGTGAACGAAACACCCCGTCGAATACGTCGCCTCCTACCCCTAGGGCGTCGCTTTGACCGTGTTACCTTCTAGGAAAAGGCGGTAGCGCAACCGGCTTTGCTTGCGGTTTCCTCTCGGTCCCTCGGCTCTTTTCGTATATACCCTCCACCCTCTTTGTCACTTTCTGCCTCATCCCTCCGTCCACTCGACGATGCCGACCGAAGCCCAGAAGCAATCAGTCCTGACCGCTTAGCCGTGTTACCGCGCCAAGCCTCGCCCTTGTAATAAGTATCCCGTCTCATCCACCCTTGGGAACGTTTGAGTGGAATATCCTGATATCTCTCCAACAGTTTTCCCCGGGTGTCTCTGTATCGGTCGATCGGTCCGTGTCGTATACCGTACCCTGCTTCTGCCGCAGGGAATTATCAGAAAAGAAACATTATTTTTTTATCCTTCTTCTTCACCTTTTTCTTTTTCATTCGCTTCGCTCTTTTCACATCGATGCTACAAAGTCCAGACTGAATGAGTAAGGCTCGACGAAGAAGAGTTTTTAACGAGTTTCCTAAATCCTTTAATCCCTGATGAACGACATGATGCAGTCGATATATATTTATTTAATATGATCCAAAGCTCGTACGCTAATGAGGACACTGAGAAGAACATAATGTTGGTTTAAAAAATAAAATGATGTTTTCATCAAATTCTTTTCATCTATCTCAAAGAACTCGTTCAGGGTTGTAAACATTCTACAATATCATACAGGTACTTATAAACTTTCATAATTAAACTCAACAATAGTCGTCAGTGTTTCAGCATCCAAGTGTCTATCCGAAAAAAAGCGAGAGAGAGAGTGAGAGAGCAAGGGAGAAAATAGAATTGAGAATATATTTCCATTTCTTCCCTTTCCTTTACTTTCCATTTTTTTTTTTTTTTTCTTTTGCCTTCGGATGGAAGCCCACCCCAAGAGGGCGACGGCGTAATCGTATGCATAGGCGTATACCTATACTCTCGTGATATACTCGTGCATATGGATGGGAAGGTGGGTGTATGTATGTATATATGTATATAGAAGTAGGGCGATGCTGAAGCAGCGCGTTAATATCGTGACAAGTTGGCGGATGAGCGGACGCCCGGTTTTCACCCTTCGGTTCTGCACCACCATCCATGATCTGACACCGTCCCCCATGATGGATATTCCACGCTTATCACTCTTCGCTCTATACCGCGACAGCTATATAGGTATACTATATCTTTTACCCCCCGTACCACCCCTTTCCTCAACCGCTGCTCAACTCCCGCCGCAAAACTCTAGGCGGGGAAAAGTGGGTAATCCATAGAAGTGAAGAACCTCACCCAATGATAGAGTAAAAAAGAAGGATATAGACATTATCTTCTCGTCCTCGAATAATCCTCGATCCGATCCTCGACGTCGGATCCATGAAATTAAGATAAAAACAAATACGGTAGAGGGAGGGTAGGCACACTGTATACTTTACATGCGAGCAAGAGTTCAAGGATCATTGGTTTCGTAAACAAGAGCGTAATGGTAGACGCGTTGTGTCTAGGTATTGTATACACCTAGGTACACGAAAGAATCGCAGAGGTGTCTAAAAAAGAAGGGGGTAAACGAGAAAAGAAAAAGGGGAAAAAAACAACTTCGCCTCGATACGGAACGCTGACCAGCAACAGCAGCAGGACGTCGAGTAGTAGAACTTATAGCCGGGAAAAGTCTTGGGTAAAAGTGTCCAAAGGGTAGGTGGAGGTTCCGGACATGAGTTTCCGCAGGACGGCGGGGAGCGAAAACATGGTCGAAACTTCCGGAGAAAAAGATATAGAAGTATGTACGTAGGGGTTAGAAAAGGGGAGCTGTGTAAAAGGAGGATGAACGAGGGACGAGGAAGAGAATAGCAATACGCTCGAGTGCGAAGTTTCGAATGGCCGCTAACGATCATCCGCCCCCACCTCCGTCCCCACCTCCACCACCTCCACCGCATCATCCTTCTCCTGAAACACGTGCACGTAGGACGGCATTGACGAGGACGAGGACGAGGACAAGGCTGAAGTCTACTGCCGGGAAAGTAAGAGAGCTAATGCTGGCCCGGGTTGAAAAGGATCACCCATAATACGTACTCACGGGTAAAGGACGAGGATGAGGGGGAGAAAGAAGAGGAGGACAAGTAGGATATCGACGGATGCTCTTTCTCCGGATAAAGGTATGTACCATGAACCATGAACTTGAATGGATGAATTGACAAAACTTGGCACAGTAATCGTACACGTTAGGTTTATTTTTAGTACCACTAGCCTCGCTAGCTGTTCCTTTTGCACCTAAGTGTGATTGGTTGCAGAGAGATGTCCAAGATCGACTAATCGACGATCTTGCAACATGATTCGTATAATGTTTTCACGCCACCTTATACTCCCTCCATCATCTTCGATGCATACGGAACACAAGTGCCATCTTATTTCAGGCAGCTATTCGTACACATGGAGTTCCTGCTCCTTACACAGTCTCCATGGTACGTACAATCACCCAGCAGCTCGGCGACGGCGTCGCTTTCGGTACCGAAAAAACTCGATGAGAAGGACGAGTTGTGTGAAAAGGCGAAGGAAGGGGGCAGTAAAACGTATAGTCGTAAAACCAAACCGAGCCTTAATAAATTCGCCCCTGCTGGCTTACGTCGGGTGAGGTACACGGAGTAAGGCGACAGCGGCAACAGCAACGGCAAGCACGGCCTCCGTTTTGCCCGTGAGTGCCATTTCCGTATTATCCCCTGTTTTCCTTATTCTATACCGGTTTTACGTTCCTCGCTCTCACGTGCCCACCATCACCCCTGGGATCAGCGCCCACTCGAATCCATCTAGTTCCATCCCATCCATTCCCTCGTCGCTGATTCACAGTTTTAATTATATTACAAGGATTTACGATGCGACCCTCAAGGAAAGCCTCTGATCTGGCCTACTTTCCGGATATACTTTACTATCGGTGCTGCGCTTTATCTTCAGGTTTTAAACATCGCTAGTTTTCGGTCACTTCGGTGAAAAGAAAAATCGCCATTGCTTTCAAACTACTTGGGACGTTTGCCAATTTTAACATATGTAGGTGCCTATACGTCCTTGTAACCGAAAAAATCAGAACGTCGGTCAATCAGACTTATTCATCACCAGAAGGGTGTACTCGGTTCGTATCCAAGATAGAATTGAAAAGACACGTAGGAGAAATTTTTCAACGTCGAATCGATCGTTCGGAGTAGCAGAAGGGCCAAACCATTCTCGAACCGAGGTTCCCAGACATCATAATAACAATCATGAAATGCACCAAGTGCATCGCAAACGAAAAGGGGAACGCGGGTAATGCTTTGCGCGAGATTTCCGTACTGTTGGCGGTAGTGGTGGTAGTAGTTGGTGGTAAGGGATGGAGGGAGGTTATGGAAACCTTCGTTAAGCTGAAGCCGCCCTGAGGATGAAGCGAGGGTGGAGAGTAAACCGCCTCTCCTTTGTGCGAGAAAATTGCGTTTTAATTCCGGCATTGACAGCCGAGGCTGTCGGCACGTTCCGAACGCTACGGGGTCACTGCTCGACCAGTCTGCAGTCTGCCTCGACGCGCACGTTGCACCCTCGAAAAAAAACTGTTACAGGGTGCCGTTCTCAGTGTCAACAAATCGTTAATCCTGCCACAGCCGTACATTTCCACCACTTGTAAGAGTAAGAGGAGTAAGAGGGAACCAGCTATCTAATCCACGGGGTTCGCGGAGTTTCGACAAGCTTGCCCGACCGTTGGATTCAGCGTCCCCCATGATGCTGCAACAAGACCCATTCGTTAAACGGACTTGAAGAACCCTCGAGTGCTGGGCAAACGATGGATAAGGGCAGCCGGATGATTGCCCCATAAAATATGTATCCGTTTGCTTGAACTCCTTCTTCCTTTCACCTCCTCTTCTTTACACTCCCACTCTCATTTTTTCCTATTTCTTTTCCCTCTTACCAGGTCGACACTGCAAGAGTGCCTTTTCATTCCGAAGCAGCTTAGCAATTCCGTACCATGAGTTTTCGTTCAATCATCGAAACCTGAACGAATTTGTTAAAAGTATAAATTGCAAAATATGTGAAATTGTGATTACCTCATTATGCACACTAAGGGATTCCAAGATATTCGGGAGAAAAAAAGACACGATTCATCCTCTTTTTCGTGTAAGGATTTTCGAGATGGGGCAGAAAATGGAATTGCGGTATATAAGTCTCTTTCCGCCTACCTCCTCGCTTCGGGTAATTTCCAGTATCACTTTTTATGCATACATTTCGGACGATTTAGAGGCAAACGATTTTTTCAAATGTATGCTTCAAGATCCCTATACATATACATATATATTTACCTATACGTATACCGAGGTGCCGGCTCACCGCGAACTAGGTTAACGTTCGCTTATATTCAAAAGTAGCAGAGGAAGGGAGGGAAAGGGAATTCCTCCTTCGGAATCTACCCGGTTCGTGGATTTCTTGGGCAAGGGTCGGTAGAATCCACGCCTGTGTCCACAATATCTCCGTTCGAGGCATACAACCGATTCCCGGCGCACAAACTGCGGCCGTAAACCAAATGTATGCGAAACATAAACTGGACAGTTCGTCGTTGTCATTAAAATCTTTTAATTTCAAGGAGATTTAAAGTATCACTGATGTGAGAAGAAAATCTCATTCTATTTAAATAAAAAATATGCATTCCAGCAAATTTTAAAAAATTCAAATTTGTTAATTGAAGTTACGAACTTGAACCTAATTCTAGTTTTAAAATTCAGTCCCCCGTTTACAGAGACACAGCTTCTACCAATTCGGCTCTATCAATCTCATCACATATGTACATATTACACAAGGAAAGGGTGATGAGTAAATATGAGGCTGAAGGTTGGTAACGTTAAAGTAACGAAACATGGTAGGAAAATAATCATTATTACTCAATTTCAGAATAACTTTCAAGGAGTTGGCCTTTCAAAATAATTAGTATATTTTCGTTGTCATGGTTTACTAAATTTCAAACATTGCTATAAGGGTGCAAGGTAAGGAATCTTTCCAAACAAGTATCGTTAAAGTAACGTCACTAACTTCATCCTCATCGTGTAATTTCAGTTATATCACCGGATGATGAAGTACTTCTGCAGTGGCGAAACGAAAAAAAAAAAATAGAAAATCAGATTATCCGTGTACAAGGCGGAGATAGGAAAGGGTCTTGCATAGAGACCATAGAGCGTAGCGGCAACACACCCAACATCTATCGGCAACAGCACGTAGATGAAGGTAATACGGCAGATGCGTTGCAGTAGAGCCAAGGCGGAGGCACTACTCGAACTCTCGTCTTCTCGTCGTCGAGGTTAGGAGGAGGGGGGTTGCAATCTCGGCAGGGTTGAAGGCGTAATCGATTCTCGGGAGAAGGAGTGTGTAGAAGTCGAGGGAAGAAGCATAAGGAGAAGAAGAAGAAGAAGAAGAAGAAGAAACGGAGAGGAGACGAGACGAAACGAGACGACGACGACGAGATGCGATGCAATGCGATGCGACGTGAAACGCGGAACGCGTCGTCGTACCCTCCAAGACTGAAGAAAGAAAGAAAGAAAGTAGGTAGGTAGGTAGGTATGGTTGATCTGGACGACCAGACGATGCGACGGTCTCTAGTCCCGTCTTCTGCTTCCTTCGTCCTTCTCTTCCTTAAGAGAGATGGGTGAACCGTTCCGTATATCAAGTCTGGCTTCTCTTCTACTCCGCCATATACCCACTCTGGAGTGGTAGAACTCTCGAGGTGAGTATAGAGAGAGGCGGGTTGGTTATATCTCTTTCGGATAACAAAGCTACTCACTCACTCACTCTCTTCTGGGTCTCAGTTCCTCGAACCGTCTCGCGGCGTCGTCAATCTGTCTACTTTATTGTACTTCACATAACGCCACGCTTGGTGACGTTATATCCGCCCCCAACGTTTTCTCAAAAAGATTGATCAGTCACAGCTTTCGATGATTTTCACATCCTGCACGTATGTATGTTCTACCTGTACCAAAATAACGCAAGCGATGGTGACGAAGGCGAAGAAAAGTTTAAAATCAAAAACAAAATCGTATCAACGATTAGACGAAGTCAAAAGTCCGTATCACATAATAAATCAGCTCTCATTTTTTGACATTCGTTCGTTTGAAAGCGAGCAATAAGCAACAAAAGTGGTCATTGTAAATGTTGTAGAGAGGATGAATTTTCAACGGTAATATACAATAACGCGTTTGATAATTGTGAAAATAAAGCGAGAATTTATCAATCGAATTCCACAAAGTTAAATTTTTTTATTACCTTATACCTTTTCGTTATACATCGTACAATTCAATGAAAAATTCGATACAGTTACCGTTAAATATATCATCGCGCATTTAATATCACGCAATATATGCCAGCCATGTTACACATTACAATGATTAAATTTCCTACCAATGTTTCAATGTAGAATAAAGTAATCAATCATACCCGCACGCGTCACGAAATGATTTATCGTGAAATTTTCCATATCTATACAAAATATAGGATAACATTTTACTAAATTCCAATAACAAAGAGAAGAGAAGCAAAAAAAAACGATCTGTCACATATTACGAAATAAACCGAATTCAAATATAATTGCATGAGAACGAAACTTGGAATAGTTTTATCACGAGCTTATATTCGCCGAGTTTCGCACCGTTATATACGTATGAAAATCGCGCACGTATATACGTACATAAGTATCGTATCTATACAATCCCTGAATCTCCCTCCGTTGCGATTTTTTACAGTGCAATGAATTTTTTTATTACCCACCACGGCACGAATAAAGAGAGAAAGATTTAGAACTTTTGCTTTTAACACCCCGCTTATACTAGCGCACACTTAAATAAAATTCTCAAAACGTACCGTGAGTTCGTTTACCGGTCGTATAACTTCCCGTCTCCCAAACACATTCCTCAAATACGTATGTAATGCGCGATAAAGCGTATCAGACGCACGAAAGAAACGAACGAAGAAATAGATGAAATAAAGCAGGGATACAGAAAGGACGGAGCGAGAAAAAACAGAAAAGTATAAGAAAACGACACAAATGAGACGTCCCATATTTACACCTAAAGATCTCATTCTTCCTGTTATTCCTTTTCTTCTTCTCCTCTTTCCAGATCTTTTTATTCGTTTTGACTTTGGGACACCGTAAATTACAGGTCAGGCGGCAACGGCAGAGATAGTAGCGTAATTAATAACGTCTGTTTCTTTTTCCCCGCAGGGTGCCCGACGTCGTTCAGGGGTTAATAAGTTGGGCGTAGATTTCCGGTTTGTTCATTCGTTAACATCTACCGCACCTAAATGACCGCCACAAAAGAATGAAAGGTAGAGGAAAATGGAAAAGCAAAAAATATTGACCAAAGGAGAAATTTCGCATCGCTGTGGATTAATGGCTAGCGAAATTATCGAGTTCCAAAGTTTCTCTCTCTCTCTTTCTCATCCTCTTCGACTTATTCTTGTCCTCTTACTAGCAGCTCACTCGAGTCTCGTAACCCTGGAGGCAGGTTTCAAGGGGAAAGAGACGAGACTTGTTCCCCGGCTGATCGATGGACCGTCATGAATATCCCGTGGCGGCAAGTTACCAACCACCTACAAACTAAGGGTATTACCGAAGCTTATCCGCGAGCACCGTGGTTATAATATTACATATCTAGATACATACGCATAAAGTACGATCACAAAAGGTCCGCGCACTTGACACTGTCGCGACATCCATCGCTGTTTTTGCCAATTCGTTTTTTTCTGCACGCAACAGCATTTCGAACGACGCTCAATAATTGCGTTTCTTTATTTCGTCTTAAGCCAAGATTGAAACGATCGTCATCATCATCATCATCATCATCATCATCATCATCATCATCATCATCACGATATATCGTAATATTATACAGTATACCTAACGGGATGTTGATATACACATGCATGCAGAAAAGCATTGAAAATTCCAACGAAATTCAACACACGCTTCTCCCGTTGTTTCACCTTCTTTTTATTCTGCATCCATGCATAATAACACGATGTATAAATATCCATAAACTTTATTTCCACCGGAGTAGGATGAGCAAGGGAAAGAAGGTGCGAAGTAGCGTGAAAGAGAGAAAAAGAGAGAGGGACGGTGAGAGCAGCAAAGAAAAGAAAGCGAGAAAGAAAGAGTGGGATATAAGAAAAAAAACGGAGGGTGAGGGGGGGGAGGGGATGATAAGCGGGTCTTGTTAAGCGTCGAAAATTTTTTCCGGTAAATCTGTCAACGCAACCTCCAACGAGGATAGGACAGGCGCGAGATTTATCATGAAGGTAAAAAGAAAATGGAAAAAAAAAACCAAGGCGAAGCAGGGGGACGAGGGGGGAGGAAAGTGAGGGAAATATGAAGAAGAGTAAAAAAAAGAAAAAAGAAAAGAAATATAACCAAAGTATAAAAAAGAAAAACCCATCAGTTCTTCATCTGCAGTCGTCATCTTTCGTCGCTGCTGGCTCGCTTACATCCATCCATCCATCCATCCCCCTCCACCCCTCTTATTGGATAATACAAGGGAAGAAAATTGGCTCTATAATACAATCGACGATGCCCGGCCGCAAATTTTCACCGTCGTAATTAGGTCATTCCGCAGTGTACGAACAAACGGGGCTCTGCTAACTAACCTCTAAAGCATAAGCTCGGATGATGTTGATGATGATGATGATACGCACTATGTTATTGTTAACGCCGGTGTTATACATACCTGTATATATGCAACGAGAACGTACAACGTGATGGTGGGGGGCAGAGAATTAGGCTGCTCTTATGTCTATATAATCGATTTAAACCTCCCCTCCGGAGACAATAACCAACGATTTGTCCTCCTCGACGTACGTCATCCACCCTCGAAACTCTCAGGTATTCAGGCTACAGGCAGACAACGTGCTGTTGGTAATGTTCGAAAACCTCTGCCGTTGTATAATTGATAAAGAAATGTGTCGAAAAGTTTGAAGTGGATCTGAGAATTTCACTCAAACCTTCATAACGGACGAGTTCTACCCAATTGTGTATATGGGAACGTAACGACAACTGTCAGGTTTTGATCGACTTGCGGGTAGTTGTTTTGAGTTGGTATTCCACCTACCGTCATCCAGGGGTGAATAAAATCGCTGAGAGAAGTGAAGGAGGATTAAATGTGACAATGATGATCGCAACGTATAAGCCACCTACCACCTACTCTCGTTCAGGGTTCGGGACAAAAGAAAAGGAAGAAGAAGAATAAGAATAAGGGTATCACAATAAGAAAATGGTAGGTAGGTAACATAAAGGAGGTTGAGGCGGTAACGGCGGTGAATTTAGGGGATGAAGAAGACCAATAGGCTTTCAGTGGCGGTGCTGATGCGCTTTTGTCCGACTGACTTCGTGCGGCTGAAGGTTCTGGCTTATTTCCAGGAGGCAAGAGCCAGGTTACGTCTCTCGGTGCTAACCAGATTCTTCTCGAGAAGCCAAGTCCTCGTCGTCCTCGTCGTCGTTGGTCTCGACGAGAAGAGATTTGCATATACGGGGATAACTGTGGAATGCGGTGAAAGTTACCGAGAGGAAATTGGAACCTCATAGGTATAATAATGCTGTGCGACAGTCACGTGCCGTACCTACATAACGATGGTTATTTCGAGAAGTTTAACGATTATCCACTCCTCGCGAGTTACATAAATAATAAATAACCTCATACAGGGTTGTGGTTTATACATAAATATATGTATACAACGTACTTACACACAATTGCGTTGAGGATTCGTTACATGTTTGAAAAGATGAGGAATGAGAGCAGCTTCAATATCAACCGTTGAGAATCTTTTGAAATTGAAAAGATAACGATCTTGCTAAGGGTATATAATACCGTACACGTATAACGCCGGTAAAGTTGGTTATAATTGAAGAAATATAATACCGTGTTCCGCGAAATTCGACAACCTTATTATACCTAAAGTATAGATTTCCGCGAATTCGGTGAAATTTAGATCAATCAAGTAAGTAAGCAAAGTACTGATTTCAAGTACTGCTTTTGTTGAACAAAATTTTACGATCAAAATAATTCTGTTATTTAAAATCTGAAACGAAGCAGATTATCCAGATATTGGATACACGCTACGGATTTTTTATTTTTTTTTTATTTGTTTTTTTCTTCGTGAAAAAAATTTGACCACAGTACGGTAACGACTTGTAAAATGTTGTTGATAACTCAAGTTCTTTTTCCCAGCGAAGCGATTGATTTCTGGTGATCCTGACGGTTACTCCATATCGAGGAGACGTTGTTCGAACTTAATTCAACTTGATCAATTTCTGTAAAGCTTATTCAGTCTCTAGTCTGGTAATCCTTTCACTCAAACATGATTTCGCCAAGACTAATAAGCCTGATATATCATCAAACGAATGTCCGTTAAAAAATCTGAACAAAAAAAAAAAAAAAAAGTGAGAACCGATTACAACTTTTCCCCAAAACTAAAGGTTTAAGCTACAGGATAGAGTTCAACGATGAAAACAACAACCCTCATCGAGCCCAGAGGAACAACGTACAGACTCGTGAAAAAAAAAAAAAAATGTTGAGTGGGACGGAAACGAACAAGTGGAATGAGGAATTAGACGAGGGTTTCAAGGACGATGTTCCCTTGCTTTCTTTCTTTTTGTTTCCGGAGGTCCATTAATTGCACAGTTTTTCGAGTACCTAGCGTATGTATAGTCCATCAACAGCAGGCGGGGGCGGGAAGAAGAAGAAGAGGGAGAGCAAGAAGAAGAAGAAGAAGAAGAAGAAGAAGAAGAAGAAGAAGAAGAAGAAGAAGAAGAAGAAAAAGAAGAAGAGGTATCAGTGCGGGAGAAGGACCTCTTATCGAACGGTATTACACCGTCGGATGGCGGCTGGTGCGGTGCGCGTATTAGCGAAGCTCACCGCGGTTTGGTAGGGTTGGTTCGAAGAGGAGAGTGACTGGTGGCGGATGGCGGATGGCGGATAGCTGATGGGCCTGTCCGACGTAATTCCAACGTAATTGCTGAAACAACTCGAAACAACTCTCGTTAAAAGTGGCCAACCGCAGCAGCAGCCCTCGACCCTCACTCCCCCTTCCTTCCTTCCTTCCTTCCTGCCTGCCTTCCTTCCTTCCTTCCTTCCTTCCTTCCTTCCTTCCTTCCTTCCATATCATCTTCTCGCTTTCACCCAAATCCGACACCTCTTCGTCTCACTCGTTAACTGACTCATTCTCCGACTGATTGTGAACTAGAGATCAAGTACCGAGATGACTGGTCGAAATAACGCAGTCTTCCGCTTCCTCGACGGAGTTATAAATTTAACTCTGATAAAATGGTGTATTATAAGATTGCTGCTGATGAATTATCCGCCAATTATTCGTGAAAGCTCTTGTACCGAGATGTCGATTTAACCGTGAATTTTGAAATGTAATCAGGCGATGTACTAAGGTGTAAAATAAATATCCCCAGAGTTACGGACCTCGATTTTTCCGTCAAGGTTTTTCTCCAGTCCAGCTTTCAGCATTTATCATCGTCGAGAACAAAATACGATCAATATCACTGTTTCGTAGTGAAAAAGTCCGATCTTTCCAACTGTAAGATTCATTTTCGTCTAGATCACCGGCAAAAGCGGTAGAAAAAAAAAAAAAAAACATACCGAAGATGTCAAGTTTGTCTTCTCAAAGAGAGTAAATACGGGTAAACGTTGAATCAACATGCTTCTTGCAAAACGTTCCGGGTACAAGAATATCCGAGATACTCGTATCTTTACAACACCAGATGTGGTTAGAAAATTTCAATTTCGCACCTTACCACTCAATTTTATGATCGTGAAAACAATTGCAGTTATCATTTACCGCAACTATCCCACGGAGTAACCGAGAGAGCATTGCATGCGGATTGCATCCCAAAATCTCTATTCCCCAATCTCGGTCCGTAGGCACCCATGTACCAATATAACCGGGTATATGTACATAAGCGCCAGGTATAGATATCCAGCTAAATCTACAGGAGCGTATATCTATCCCGTGGGAATAAGCGACGGATATGGCCGATCGCCAACTGGCCTTGTGTAATAAAAATGGGCCAACTATACCCCGTTGCCTACGGTCACCTATACGAACAGGGGTGGAAGAGAAGAAAAGAAAAGGAAAGGAAAGGAGAGGAGAGGAGAGGAGGAGCGAAGCGGGGCGAGTCACTCCTAACTCTTTTCTCGCCGCGATTTCGATAAGCGAATTTAACCGAGAGCTAGACGCGTTCGTTCGGTAGGTCGAAAGTAGGTCGACAATCGCTGCACACCCCGGATAACACATACCAATGGATATATAAGAGCATATAAATATAAAACCAAGAGTAGCTCCTAGAGTGGCGATATTTTACGTCTTATTTTCGGCTTTTCTCGTGTCAGGTATTCGTTTTCTTTTCTTTCCTTTTTGTTTTTTCCTCAAACTTTCCTCTGGATCAGAAAAATCCATCGCTTATGACAAGTGGTGCGGTGTTGGTAGGTATTGCGTATCGATGTGTGTACATGTAATAAATATATATAATATAAAAGAAAAGCGCTTGCAGCTAATGCAGGAAGAAGAAAAAATACGATGAACGCGTAAGGTAGGTGTAACAGTTATTAACACGTTTAGACCCAATTACTGACCCTTTTATTTTCCAAAATGTGAATCTTTTTTTCTTCGTGCAGTTTTTGCATCGTGTAGCTTTAATTTTTTTCTCAAATTCAGGCAAATCACTTACAGAATCATATAACCGAATACATACAGCAAGTCTTTTTCGACTGGCAAAAAAACATACTCAAATAAAGACACAGATTTCGATACGTACGTGTTTTTTCTCAAATGGATATCGAAACTATTGACAAAACTCATCGCTAAAATGACGAACTAAAAAAAAAAATATCTGATGGAAACTTTTTTAAATGTACGATCGCGGGAATGGACAAGGGTTCTGAAAAAGTGAAGCAACTATAGAAGGACAAGAAGAAGCAAAGATTAAGGAGCAGAAAAAGTTTAAAGCAAAAAAGTTTCGACCCCAAAAATTTACAGGCATATTTATCAAACCTCATCTCGCACATCAACACCGCATGGATTGGAGTATGTAGGTAAACTTTTTATCCCTTCTCCTCCTCTGCATTGCACGTAATATCGTTCTAATTTTCACCGTCTGTTTTAACCGCCTGTACAATTCTTCTCTCTGTACTATTACTCTGTATAAACCACTACTTTCACTGCAGACCAATGCGGAATATGAAACAAACAATAAAAAAAAAAATAGAATAACCTGTGTACGCGACGCCGGTGAAGAAGGCAAGTGCGCGTCAGGCAAACAGGAAGAGAGGATGGAAAGAGAAAGAGAGAGTAAAAAAAAACACACACACACCACACATTCAAGTGTCTACCTACGTACGGCGTTGTGCTTTTGCACTTTGGAAAGATACACGCAAATCCCGGAGTATTCACACCGCGTTCAAAGAGTGCCTGAGGGTAAACTTTCCGTTGCACTTCTCTTTTTGCTTTTTCCTTCTTTGTTAATAAATGTAACGTCTGGCATACAAGTAAATATTAAAATCTCTGCAAGTATGTAAAAGGATAAGGGTGACCCCCCCCCCCCCCCGCACAGCAGTGCGATACCAAAAAAAAAACCGAGCCTCGAAACCGTGAAGCGTGAGCAAAAAATGGGCAAAAAAAATAGAGAGAGAGAGGAGGAGAGACGGGGTCGTCAGGAGGCCGGAACCCACGCAAGGATCCTGAAGGATTACGCCTGAAAACCCGGCCTTGCATCGTCTTTCAGAAATAGCCATCTCCTTACCACGTCAAAAACGATACCGATGAGAAGGAGCCAAGCGGAGGTGCAATTCACTTTTTTACCCCCCCCCCCCCCCCCCCCCCCCATGATGATCCGGGAGAAGGATGGGTTTTATAGGTATATTGGTATGCGTACGTTATATATCGATGTAACGCATATACATACATATACATATATATATATACACGTATAGAGATACGAGTCGAGCCAAATTCCATATCCCATCCCCGCGGGGAGGATATACTACTTAAGGGGTCAGATCAGCAAGCTGCGCCGTTTTGCTCCGAGAGGAAAAGTGATGGTACCTTAAGCACCGACGGTGAAAAATCCATCGTGTAAAGCGATAGATAAAAAATAAAATTTCCCCTAAAAAAGGTCGAGGAATCACAATACGTGGCAACGAGTCACCGCGACACGTAAAGATAGGCAACCAGGCGCTACGATTTCCCATGTCAGAAACGAATTTCTAACTCATTTTAATCCATACCGATTTCTTCTAAAACGATAATTTTCGACAAGAAAAAATTTCTCGTTTTCCAGATTTTTTGTCAATTTTTTTCCCCATACTTAAAATTATACCCCTGAATTTTTTCAGATAAATCAGACTCAGACATTTGAAACGATTACACGTTAAAAATGATACAGAGTTATTTTGACACGGAGTATATCCTCCGTGATTGATAATAAAAATAGATTTGTTCTCGAATGGTTAAAAGTTAATCCAGTGAGGGTAAGTAAGGATTATCTTTCCGTAGATAAGGCGATAATGACCCGAACTTTCCGGAACATGTTTGGGATTGCAATAATAGGAACGTAGGTCAAGATGCGACATCTAGCGATAGCAAATTACACGAAACGTGGAAAAGCGCGCGCCATTTGCGGGAGGCAAGTCAAACGACAAATCGAAAAGATTGGAAGAGAACAAAAAATCATCTGTAACAACGTATAACTGACCAGAGAACAGCATTTGGGAACGGAATACGGAGCGTATATAAGTGCGAAAAACGTTTGAGTGAAAAACCAGAAACGTAGTAAATGAAATATTTTTACAACGTTTGTAATAAAACGAAATTGCCTGGACGAAGAAAATTCAACGAACTTATAAAAGAGAAAAACGTACAACTGCCAAAACCCGTAACTATGGTTTCATAAAATTGCAATATTTTTTCTGTCAATAAGAAATAAAGAATCGTATTGGTACCCCGATTTTTCGATCAGGCATTCTGTTCGTCAAACTCCTTGAATTCATTGAAACGTGAAATAAGTACCATCTATATTCAATTAGCGTTATAACTGTACAACCGCGTCAGAGTTGGCGCGAGGCAATAAAAATGAGAAAGATGACAAAATAAAAATAGCACTAATTACATCGATCGAGACTCTCGTCCTTACCGTCCGCCCTTCTCCTATAACCCCGCACCCTAAAATCAGTCCACCGATGCATCAACACCGATATAACAATTTGGTATAATAAAACTTTACTTCGACGAAGCGAAGATGTAATAACTGAAAAGGAAAAAAGAAGAATAAGAAAAAGAAAATGAAGGAAGTGAAGAAGGTAAGACAAGAGGAAAAAGTGGCGGCGGTACATTCGGTTATATATATATATATATATATACATACGCTTGTATAATAAGAACAAGAAGAAAAAATCAACGTAAAGAGGCGAAAAGAAAGAGACAAAGAGAAAGGAGCGAGGACGGTAGAAAAAAAAGTTAATTGGTGTTACGAACGCAGCCTGGAGAAGAGAGTTCTAAAAAGTGGAGAAATAATAAATTGTCCGGGCGCGTTGAGCGTCCTGCGGAAGGATCTTATTGTTAATACCCGAGACGGCAACGAGAGAGCGAGAGAGAGAGGGAGAGAAGGAGAAAGAGAGATGAGGGAAAAAAAAGGAAACGACACAAAGCTCACGCGCTTTCAAAAGCTTTTCCGTCGCGCGCAACACCAATTATATTATCGATGAAAAACGCGCCGCGGTTAAAAAAAATAAATTTTTTATCTGGTCTCTGCACACCTCGTTTATATAACATTTATTATTATATCGTTGTATAATACAGCTGCAACTTTTATAATTAGGTATTAAGTTTATGTACGTTATACGTGCATATATATATATGCGAATTGTGAATTGCATCTTTTCATCCTTGACCGTTTCACCCAACGAAAATTAAATCATGTAATAAACGGTCACGAGCATCAAACTCGTTCTATTTTACCCCATATATCGCAAATTAGACGCTACGTATTTTCGTTATAATTTTTATGTATCGCTTGCTTTCCCTACATCGTTTTCAATATCTTTCCGTTTTATTCGCAAATTACCTTGGACTATTTACCAATGTTGCGATAATATTATTATTTTCTCGTTTTATTATTCTGCTATTCACTTGAATTATTAACGGCTACTTTAAGGATCCCCTATTCCCCTAAATCTTGAAAGTATCGCAAACACACACGCACACACACCTATCTCGCTAATTTGTCAATTCTGAATGCATCTATTTGTCTGTTTGCATTTATTTTTCTAACTTTATCTACTTCTCCGATTGTATCTATTGCTTTGCCTGTATTCAATCCCTGAACTATTTAATTCTATCCACATCTCTCGCTTATTTATAATACATCGGACACTGTTACCGCTTAACCTATTTCTTGTATTTTATCCCCTGAATAAAACCCCGCCCCTCAACCAGTGTCTTTTATTATCGTTTCATTTCTCCTCTCTCTCTCTCTCTTTCCTAATAATCTAAAAATTGACGGTACCGCGTCTGGCGACCAACGACGTTATCTTCATCTCTGAAATATCACTTTTAATCGGATCGGTATCCGCTTCGTAGAGTAGCGAAATATCGGCCCTCGGCCTGCCTTTTAAAATATCGTATCCGAGAAAGTTTCGCACGTCCGAAAGTGTACAGCAGAACGATAAAATTTATAAAAATAAAGAATTCGGAGTGAAAATCAAAGACATCACGATTCTGCCGTTTCTATGCGTTTTCACGTATCCGCATTACGACTTGTAACGGTAAACCTTCCCATCATGCAAAAACTTCTATATCGCCACCCTTCTTACAAATCATCGCCTGACCATTTTTTATCCTACTTTTTCACCCCCACCCCATAAGTATGGGATATACATGAATCTATCCAAGCGCCTGCATCCTAGCGGAAAAAGGAAAAGGAAAATAAAATGAAAAGTAAAAGGGCAGAGTCGGCAAGTCCCGCAGTATCTTTACAGAAAGACCGCAGCAGCAGCAGCAGCGGCACTCGGCGGTGTCGGAGAACAACGCGAATTTTACGACTCGCCGAGTCTCGGTTGCGGCGTTGCGACGACGCTGGCATCGCGTGTGGGATGTAAAATCCGTATAAGGGTAGTACGGGGGTGGTGGTAAGACGATTTCAATAGAGTAGCGGGTAGCGAAGAAGAGAAGGAGGATGAGGGGGTTGGTTTCCGAGCTGCTTTTCACAATGGAACTTTGCCGCGCGAAAGTGGCCGGAGGGAAGGGGGACGGAGGTGGAGGTGGAGGTAGAGGGTCACGAAAGGGCGACCTGGCCCCCGCAAATTAGAGCGAATTAGTTTTCCCCGTTGTCTGGGATGGCGGTTTACAACGGTAAGTCATACACTTTACCCGGCGGCGAGACGGCGTGAATGGAACCGACCAACGTTTTCAGTTTACCCCGTCCGTTTAACGAACCACCCCCCTCGACGACAACGACGACGACGGTTTTAAAGAAAGGACGGACACACGCGTCCAGTCTTCCACATCCGAACGAATTTATGACATGTACTACATACGTATAAAATACGAAGAGTCCGATGTGTTTGGACATCGTGTTTGGGTTTGACCTGGTTCGCGACTTTGGAATCACATTTTTTTTTTTTATTTTTATTGTCACTCCGCTTCTTTTTACCCATTTGTGACAATATTTCGTTTTGTTTTGTACTCCTGAAGGTAAAAAGTAACAAGGGGATGAAATCTGGTCAGCCTCCAGCTTCGAAAAATCTGGATTTTGAGCACGCCACTCGTTTGTATCGCAGGGTGGTTTACATTATTTGTTTGTTTTTTTGTTGCAGAAACGATGACTTTACACACCGAACGCATACAGAGAGAAAAAAAAAAAAGAGCCACAACAACCGTATCTATTTACAATAAAAATCGCTATCGATAACATGAGAAATGAAAAAAACACCCCGCCAAAAACAATCTCTCGTCTTTTTTCCTTCAATCCAAAACCACTAGAGTTTTTGACCACCCTCCTGCAAAGCGGCATCGTCACGTCGAGCATAAAGCCAGGGAGGAGTAAGAGATGTTAGGTGCATACGCAGTTTTGGGCATCGGTGTGCATTTTATAATAAAGAAGGGTTTGAAACAAGGGTGCAATTCGGGGGAAAGGGACGATGTCGCACAGTATTCTTGAAGGTAAAGGAGGCATTGAAGATCACCCTCGATATACGACAGCGCGATGGGATCGCGCTACACTGCGAAAGAAATTTTTAGTTCCAGTTACCGCTCATTTTTTGAATATTTTCATTTTTTACCGCAATCAAAAAATGTAGTTCTATGTACAAAATGAAAATTAGTTTTGCAGCCGTTACCAGAAAGTCTGGTATCCGTTGCTGTTCTTTCTCGTTACGATCGCCGTTGCTATATTTTCTTGTAACCGTTGCGAAAATTTAACGCTTGTGCAAGAATAAATTGACGTTAAAGTCTTGTCAAACTAAAAAAGTAGAGTAAACCTCGGAAACTGATTTTGCGTTGCAATAACCAAAAAAGGATCGACGATATCGCAAAATGTTGACGCGTACCTCGTTTTTCCTAATTCCAACAATATTCAAACATTTTTTTTAACGATACCTGTTTTACTCAATTTTTCCCAGTGTAAACTTGCACTAAACATCGCATCGTCGCAGTGTGTCCAGTCCACAACCTACCATCCACCCTTGTACCGAACACTGCAACCTACCCACCATTCGGCTGAATCTCTGCCGTCCCTGCGGCATGTGGAAACAACAACAACAACAACAACAACAACAACGAGAGTAGTCGTCGCGGGTGCGTCAAGGGAGGTTAGCCAGCGCCCTCCCAGCAGCCCTTGGGAGCGAGTTGCAGGATGCAATTGGCACGACTAGGAGTTGAAGCGAAGTGGAATGAAAAATGGAAGAGAGGGAAGGTTTAACGGGTGGGAAACGGGAATAGCGCGGCAATCTCATCCGAACTAATCAGACTTGGTCAATTCAACTTATTCCCCAGGCTCGACTCTCATTGCAACCTCAGTCGCTGCAACATCCTAACCGTCGCGTCGCGAGGGATGATGTTGGTAACGTTGACGCAACGAAACGTCGGGGAAAAAGAAATCTCTTGTCTTTCAATTCTTCGAACAACTTTCAAGGAGTTTTCGTTCGTCAATCATTGATTTTTCTTAAACGTGCATCGTTGAAGTAAACGTCACCAACCTCATCCTCGTATGTATAACCGCCTACGAAATTGTAATTTAAATATAGCGTCCTTGTATTTATTAACAAAATGAGAAACATTCGTGAAGAATACTCTCTCGGGACTTGAACGCAAAGTACAACACACCGGATACTATTACCAATTTACCAGATTTCCTTGTGTTTCATCAATCGTTTACGACCCCTGTCACCTCTCTACCATTGTCTTGTCTGAACCTCCACCATTATCTTTTTCTTTCCTTTCCTTTCCTTCAATCACCGAAAAATTGACGCTACCGCGTCGAGCGTCCAACTATCTTTATCCTTAATAACATCGTTGTTATTCAGGATACCATCATTTCCACCCTCGCAATTATCTTCAATATCGTATCCAGGCAATCTTCCATTACAATGTACAATAGCTATCGGAGTTAATTAACGCGACGTAACGAAGCGTTTAGTCATAATACGTAGGCATGTGTATACGATACATCTATATGCGTGTGTGCATGGGCGAATGGGTACGCGTACGTAATATAGGCCCCTCTCTCTCTCTACATATCGTTCGAAATTATTAGAAACGAGACAGAGATATGACATTAGAATTAAGCGAACGGGTCGAGGAGCTTATAACGGATGAAAGCACGGATTCCTGCCGCACCTTCCGCTCGACTCTCATCGTCGGTATGTATTATATGCGTATACATTTACACGTATATACATAGAAAGGAAGACAAAGATTCCAGTCATACGCGTTATACACACACACACACACGTATGAAACTGGACCCGCAATTTTCAACAGCAGCTATTTTTCATACCGAGTCATTATGAAATTATTACATGTATACACACATGCATACAAACGTCCTCCGAGAGTCTTTTACGTCCCTCTATTCCCGCAAACGGAATAAAATTTTTTATACATTATGCTGATATTTCATATGTTTACCAAGCGGTACCAAGCTGGGTAAACATACGAAATATCAATATTCTATATTTCATATTTTTTTCTACATAAAATATGCATAAAAATTCCAACATTTTTCGTTCTAACAAAATAAAACTAAACCTATCTAAACACTGCGAGTATGAAAAATTCAGAGGCAGCTGAACACTTACAAAAGTAAGTAGAACACATTTTAATACAAATATAGATAAATTACGATGACATGGAACGATTTGACGCGCTGGAAGATTAGTCGATAGCTGTGAACCACAGAGCGAACACGTTACAAGCAGTGTCCGATCGAAAGCCAGATTTTTACCAAAGCCGAAAGATTAACTTTGGTAAGAATTTCTATAATAACGGCTAAAAAGCAGAATAATATAAATTAAAATTGTGTAGGAATTATTTGATCTTATGCGTAATAGTAGTAATAAAAGAAGTAGGATTTATATGTTTATTTCTTTATTGAAATGAAACAAGACAACAATACCTAACTCGACTCGAAACTCACGCGCATTTCTACAAGAGTTCGTCCGTTTCCGGTGGCCGATAAAAACCTTCGGCTAATTTTTGACCGAAGCCGAAAGTTCGGTCGGACATTAGTCGCAAGTGTTTTGTTTCATTCCAGCACGAGACGTTATGGTGGCGAGCTACTCTATCAAATGCCTTTTTTTGGCATTGCTGGTGAAAAATTACGTTTCTGCGAGGAGTTACGCTAAAGAAGCAAGTATCAACGAAGCCCAGGTTTGCATCCCCCAAGGAAAACTGCAAGGTACGACACGGACAACTCGCAATAATCGAATTGTATCGGCTTTCTTGGGAATCCCTTACGCGCAACCACCGATTGGAAATCTAAGGTTTTTAAACTACGTCAAATTTAACGAATATATGCGTGAGTTACTACACGACGTGACACACGGCTGTTGATACCGTAACATCAACGAATGATCAGCACGTTATCATACCTCAAATGTCGTTTCAAAAACATCGTGCCTCAGAATTCGAAATCAAAAACAAACGAGAACATGTCTCTGACTTTGACCCGACAACATCGTACCTCGTGTTGTGATTTTGTTTAAGAAATTTTCAACGCCTTTGACGCTGACGTTGAAATGTTATCGTTGAAGAAACACAAGCGATGGTAAAAGATCAAGATTCAGTTACACGCCGACAAATGTTATTTACTCCGAGGAGATTCGAACAAATTCTTAGCGCGTCCTTTTATATCGTAGATTCGCAAATCCGGTGGCGGCTGACGGTTGGAATGGGATTCGAAACGCTAGCGTCGATTCGAATAAATGTCCTCAGATCTCTAACAGCGAAATAGTGGGTGATGAGGATTGCCTGCATCTGAACGTCTACACGCCACAGGTGATTATAATTCGATACACGAGGTTGTTAACTTTGACGAGATGATCGTGCGTTCAGCTTTCCAGAAAGGCTATCTCGCCGCTACTTCCGGTGATGGTGTTCATTTACGGAGGAGGATTCTACATCGGAAACGCCGATTCGTCGAAATACGGCCCGGAATACCTCCTCGACAAAGACGTGATTCTCGTAACCATCAGCTATCGTGTAGGAGTATTGGGATTTTTGAGCACCGGTGACAAGGTGGCTTCGGGAAATTGGGGCTTGAAGGATCAGGTCCTCGGCCTGAAATGGGTACAGAGTAACATCGAGTACTTTGGCGGTGATCCTGATCAGGTGACGCTGTTCGGACAAAGCGCAGGCGCGGCTTCGGTTCATCTTCTGACAATGTCAAACCTCACGATTGGTAAGAAGAACAAGTTCAGTCGACATTCGAAAACGAAATGTGCTTCCGGTGTGGTTTCTCTTTCGTGCAACGTGTCTGCAGTCAAACCCTTCGCGATGAAGTCTGCTTTACCGTATTCCGAAGTGCATCAAATTTCCACCGATATCGAATCAGCTGTTTTCTGTTTTCGCAGGACTCTTCCACAGATACATAACGGAAAGTGGATCCGCCCTTGCGGCATGGGCTTACAAACCTAGCGGCCCTTATGCCGACCGAGCATTTGAGCTTGGCAAATATGTTGGCTGTTCCAATACATCGACGGATTCTCTGATTGAATGTTTGCGGACAGTTGATGTTTCGGACATGGTAGGTTTTTACCCGGAATTCAATCATCACGAATGGTTTCGGACACTCGTTTGGGGTCCAACTGATGAGCCAAATATTAAAGATGCCGTCCTCACTGACAGCCCCCAGAATATAATTCGCAATGGCTTGGTTCACGATTTGCCTTGGATTTCAGGTGTTTGTCAAGATGAAGGATTAGTTATGACTGTAGGTAAGTTTACGTAGCTAACAAATAATCGTTTGGATCTCACAGCTGTTTTTGAAAACTTTCAATACCTGAATTTGACCACGAACGGATAACTTACGGATACAATCTGCTTACTGCTCCGTATTTCAATTCATTGTCAAATTTTTTTTTACACTGCTATCAGACATGTATGAAAACGAGACACTGCTTGATGACTTTGTGGCAAACTTTGACCGCATTTTACCTGATATGTTGAATTGGAACTATTTACCGGATTCGGGAGCCGCTTGGATTGAACCCATCAAGTCACACTACTTCAATGATTTCGAAGGAGATAAAAACGAGGTGAGAGTCACGGATATTTCAATCGCAACAAAGTTTTCAAGAGCAACAAATTACAATTCCGTTATTTGGCAGATACTCGAAAATCTGACAGTCCTCGTGACTGACATTTACTTTTTGTATCCGACCTACGACGCACTCCGACAGCAGTTTTCAACGTCGGTGAATCCACAATATTTTTACATCTTCGATTACCGCGGCGTATTGAGCTATACGTACCAGTTAACCGGCAATACAGTGGACTACGGCGTGACGCACGCTGATGACTTGGTGTACCTGTTTCCAAATTCGGAACTATTTTCTAGTCTCAACGAAACTCGAAGTGAGAAAGATTACGAAATGGTAAACATCATGGTGGAATTGTGGACGTCTTTCGCTATCGAGGGGTAAGCTGATTTCCTTAGCAAACATGGGAATGGACCTGTTATTGGCAGTCATTTCGAAACCTCGACTCAAAAACATGTTTCCAGGAAACCCACGACTCCGGCGACGGGCATCTGCGAGAATTGGAAACCGTATTCAATCGGGAAGGACAACGACCTTCACATCGGAAATTATTCCAAGCTCACACTTGCCGTTCAATATTCCTATTTAAAAGAACGTCTACAGTTTTGGGATGACTTGATAGCTAACGTGCCATTGTAATCGATAAGCTGCGTTTCTCCGGTCCATTACTAGCACATCCGAGTTCGATTGCTTCACATTTACACGTTTGTTGTATTTTACTTTAATCGTCAAGGGGTGTGAATCACTTTAATGTAATTAGTGTTGATGATACGGGTTACCATCGTAGTAATGAATGAATAATAAAATCCTATCACACAACACTGTTTGTTTCTCAATCGGAAGAACAAGTTGATTCATCCTTTTTTCCTTCATAGCTCAACAATTTTCTCATCAATCTATTACTGATATGAAGAAAGATGTCCTGAGCGACCATCAACGTCCGTTCCAAAACTTCCGGATCTTGAAATATGTTTCCGCGAATTTCTCGATATATCTTTTGGGTTCGATGAGATATCGGCTTGGTCTTTGCTAGTCAAGTTTTTAGCGTTACAGACAATACGTGTTCTTCGTTCGCAATTCGTGTGGAGCGAAGCAGTAAGTGTTCCACGTGTTATTCAGCCAGGCTGTTATACCCGTGACTAATATCAAGATTTAAGCAGACCACTTCAAGTCGGAGACACAAACTGGTCAATAAATGGTTACAAGATTTGCGGCAGATTGTTACTTAGTCTTTAAGGGGATCCAACAAATGGAGTTTAACGCGAAGTATTTTCTTTTCTTTTCTCAATGTAGTCCCCCAGCAAATTTTCAGTAGCCCTGAAGCTAAATATCGTAATCAAAAATGTATTCTTGTAAACCTGACATAATACCGTCTAAAAAGAATGAAATTTCGGAAGCTTCGTGTCTTCAGCTGTCGCTATTATATATCTGGTAATTTGACCTCGTTAAATAATGTCACAATATGTGTAGATCCACTTCCAACAGAAAATTGAGATATAGAAAATTCGCAGACAGTTGCGGAAATACGGTGATGATAAGAAAACAGATTTCCATAAAAATTCGTTGACTGTGCAAAACTGAAATGAGTCGCAAACGTTGGCGCTATAAATAAGCTCAACCATAAATCATACGAAGAATATATTACGAAATGTACTTCAGTTTCTAGACGTAATTGCGTCGTGCTATGCAGTTCAATGTCGTGTTTTTTTTTCTTAATTTCCGTTTAAAACAGACAATTATATCTCGTTCAGGTCTATGACATGCTGCGTGAGCTTATTTATAGATTTTTATCAAGATACGTGACGTTCGAAGATCGCGTTAGAAAAAAAATAATGCAAGAATTTTAAAATATCGGTGTAAATTAGTGATGAGAAATAAGAAAAAAAAAAAAAACGGGAATCACACTCTCGTTCTGGGCTTAAAATAATCGTTTCACATCAAAGAGTGTCTGTGAATTTTTTAGAAACAAATTACGTTTTTGATATGGCTTGTGTAAGGACTAAAAAAACAAATTATTCAGCAAAGTCGATTATGTAAATAAGATCCAAAAAAAAAATGCTAAACTTGTCGAGGAAAAAGAAATCTCTTGTCTTTCAATTTTTCGAACAACTTTCAAGGAGTTTTCATTCGTCAATCATTGATTTTTCTTGAACGTGCATCGTTCAAGTAAACGTCACCAACTTCATCCTCGTATGTATAACCGCCTACGAAATTGTAATTTAAATATAGCGTCCTTGTATTTATTAACAAAATGAGAAACATTCGTGAAGAATACTCTCTTGGGACTTGAACGCAATGTGCAAGAAACTCGAAGCCTTTACGATACTCACTGAATAACCGATCAGTTTCCGATCCGAAACTTCAATCGTTATTTTTTCGGAAACGGTCGAGTGTTTACGGATAATCCGAAATACGTGTTCGTTTATTTTTTGTTACTCTTTCATTCTGCGAAGTCTCGTGCAAATCCGCGAGTCAAAGTTGGCGGATTCTCCTCGTCGGTTTCCGCTATCGATATTTCTTTTCTCTTCGATCAGTTCCGTTTTTTCCTCTTCTCTTCCGTTCTACCCACTACCTAATTCCTGTTTCAACATCTTTTCTACCATCCTCGTAAGTGAAGTTCTCTTTCGTCTGTGATACGAAGCCACGAAGTTACTTGTATCATATCTTTTCTCGCATCATTTTCTGAATTTCCCTTTGCTCGAATCATCTAATTATCTAAATACGCTCTGATATCGTTTCGCTTACGCTTGATTAGAAAATCGTTGTCTGCCTTTCTTTACTTGAATTTGCTTACGTATTGCTATCCTTAGCGAATGATCGTTAATCAGCTTATAAACCCCGAACAGTAATCTTTGATTATTACAATCTCCTCTCCATATTTTCTAATATAATTATCGGTCGCTTCAATGTCGAATCTCTTGGACAAGCTCAACTATTATCATAAACGTACCGCGTGCGCGATTCTCTATCGCTGCCTGATATCATGCACTCGTTATCCTTTGACTTTGGATTACTGCCCCGGCCGAATAAAATCTTCCTTATTATCTTCTTTCTCTGATATCGCTGTTACGTAGTTTACGTAATCCGTCTAATCTGCAATATATCGCGTTGTAACTTTCTCGCTTCTCTTTTATTAATATGACCATCTCTTCTCTTTTCTATTTCTTGTCGCTATCTCTTATCTTTCGAATACATCGTATCCAGGCAATCTTCCATTACAATGTACAATAGCTATCGGAGTTAATTAACGCGACGTAACGAAGCGTTTAGTCATGATACGTAGGCATGTGTATACGATACATCTATATGCCTGTGTGCATGGGCGAATGGGTACCCGTACGTAATATAGGCCCCTCTCTTTCTCTGCATATCGTTCGAAATTATTAGAAACGAGACAGAGATGTGACATTAGAATTAGGCGAACGGGTCGAGGAGCTTATAACGGATGAAAGCACGGATTCCTGCCGCACCTTCCACTCGACTTTCATCGTCGGTATGTATTATATGAATATACATTTACACGTATATACATAGAAAGGAAGACAAAGATTCCAGTCATACGCGTTATACACACACACACACACGTATCAAACTGTCCCCGCAATTTTCAACAGCGGCTATTTTTCATACCGAGTCATTACGAAATTATTACATGTATACACACATGCATACAAACGTCCCCCGAGAGTCTTTTACGTCCCTCTATTTCCGCAAACGAAGTAGAATTGTTTATGCACTATGCTGATATTTCATATGTTCACCAAGCGGTACCAAGCTGGGTGAACATACGAAATATCAATATTCTATATTTCATATTTTCTTCTACATAAAATATGCATAAAAATTCCAACATTTTTCGTTCTAACAAAATTAAACTAAACCTATCTAAACACTGCGAGTATGAAAAATTCAGAGGCAGTTGAACACTTATATAAGTAAGGCAGAGCGGGGTCTGTTGAGCCGCGGGGTCTAGTGCTCCACTCATAGTATCATGCACACGGTGTGTGATATCTACGAGTGGGTGGTATAAAACGAAGCAGGGGGTTGAGGGACCCGCGCCACTGTTGCATTAGTCGCCGGCCGGCATTTGTTTTGGGTAGGAGCACGCGATGTTGGAAGTTTAGTGCTAAAAGTAAAAAAACCTCGTGCCACTGAAATTTGGTTGAAAAACTACGAATATTATCATACAGTCATCAAGTAAGTATATTGTGATTTTAATATGATTATTGTTAATGTTTTAAGTTTCATAAATAAATTATTTTCAATAAATTTTTGGTTATTTGACATATTAAATGAAATTTGGGGAAGGGGTCATTTGAGACACGACTATTGGGGTCGGATGAGCCTTGTTTAGTCATGTTCAAATGACTTGTAATATTTAGTCACGTTAAGAAAAATAATAAAAAGGTTAATAAGAAGAAGAAAGAAAATGTAAGGAAAACAAAACTTCCGTCAGACACCAAAGAGGATGATTATTTTCGTCTAGTGTGCGCTGAGTCCTATTCAATCAGTCTCCCAGGAGAAGAGTGGGTACAATGCACTAGTTGTCGAGATTGGGCTCATGATAAGTGCACTTCTGGTGTCGGTGCATTTTGTGTTTGCATGAACTGTGACAGTAACTAAACTATTGAGGTGTTTTTTTTTTTCAATACGAAATTTATTGAAGTTTGTTTTTGTTTCTATGAGGAATCTCAAATATTTTATTATGTTTTTGTTTCTATGTTTCATATATTTTAATGTGACAAGTTAGTATAACCCAATGGCTCTAGTGACCCCGTTGGGTGGTTCAAAAGACCCCGCCTGTGAGGTTTTAATACAAATACACATTTTTATACAAATATAAATGAATTGCGATGAAATGGAACGATTTGACACGCTGGAAGATTAGTAGATAGCTGTGAACCACAGAGCGAACACGTTACAAGCAGTGTCCGATCCAAAGTCAGATTTTTACCAAAGCCGAAAGATGAACATTGGTATGAAATTCTATAATAACAGCTAAAAAGCAGAATGATATAAATTCAAATTGTGTAGGAATTATTTGATCTTATGCGTAATAGTAGTAATAAAAGAAGTAGGATTTATATGTTTATTTCTTTATTTAAATGAAACAAGACAACAATACCTAACTCGACTCGAAACTCACGCGCGTTTCTACAAGAGTTCGTTCGTTTACGGTGGCCGATAAAAACCTTCGGCTAATTTTTGACCGAAGCCGAAAGTTCGGTCGGACATTAGTCGCAAGTGTTTTGTTTCATTCCAGAACGAGACGTTATGGTGGCGAGCTACTCTATCAAATGCCTTTTTTTGGCATTGCTGGTGAAAAATTACGTTTCTGCGAGGAGTTACGCTAAAGAAGCAAGTATCAACGAAGCCCAGGTTTGCATCCCCCAAGGAAAACTGCAAGGTACGACACGGACAACGCGCAATAATCGAATTGTATCGGCTTTCTTGGGAATCCCTTACGCGCAACCACCGATTGGAAATCTAAGGTTTTTAAACTACGTCAAATTTAACGAATATATGCGTGAGTTACTACACGACGTGACACACGGCTGTTGATACCGTAACATCAACGAATGATCAGCACGTTATCATACCTCAAATGTCGTTTCAAAAACATCGTGCCTCAGAATTCGAAATCAAAAACAAACGAGAACATGTCTCTGACTTTGACCCGACAACATCGTACCTCGTGTTGTGATTTTGTTTAAGAAATTTTCAACGCCTTTGACGCTGACGTTGAAATGTTATCGTTGAAGAAACACAAGCGATGGTAAAAGATCAAGATTCAATTACATGCCGAAAAATGTTATTTACTCCGAGGAGATTCGAACAAATTCTTAGCGCGTCCTTTTATATCGTAGATTCGCAAATCCGGTGGCGGCTGACGGTTGGAATGGGATTCGAAACGCTAGCGTTGATTCGAATAAATGTCCTCAGATCTCCAACAGCGAAATAGTGGGTGATGAGGATTGCCTGTATCTGAACGTCTACACGCCGCAGGTGATTATGGATTGGGAACAATCTAACACACTCCTTCAAACGATCGAATTATATCATATAAGCAAATTCGATACACGAGGTTGTTGACTTTGACGAGATGATCGTGCGTTCAGCTTTCCAGAAAGGCTATCTCACCGCTACTTCCGGTGATGGTGTTCATTTACGGAGGAGGATTTGACAGCGGAAACGCCGATTCGTCGAAATACGGCCCGGAATACCTCCTCGACAAAGACGTGATTCTCGTAACCATCAGCTATCGTGTAGGAGTATTGGGATTTTTGAGCACCGGTGACAAGGTGGCTTCGGGAAATTGGGGCTTGAAGGATCAGGTCCTCGGCCTGAAATGGGTACAGAGTAACATCGAGTACTTTGGCGGTGATCCTGATCAGGTGACGCTGTTCGGACAAAGCGCAGGCGCGGCTTCGGTCCATCTTCTGACAATGTCAAACCTCACGATTGGTAAGAAGAACAAGTTCAGTCGACATTCCAAAACGAAATGTGCTTCCGGTGTGGTTTCTCTTTCGTGTAACGTGTCTGCAGTCAAACCCTTCGCGATGAAGTCTGCTTTACCGTATTCCGAAGTGCATCAAATTTCCACCGATATCGAATCAGCTGTTTTCTGTTTTCGCAGGACTCTTCCACAGATACATAACGGAGAGTGGATCCGCCCTTGCGGCATGGGCTTACAAACCTAGCGGCCCTTATGCCGACCGAGCATTTGAGCTTGGCAAATATGTTGGCTGTTCCAATACATCGACGGATTCTCTGATTGAATGTTTGCGGACAGTTGATGTTTCGGACATGGTAGCTTCTTATCCGGAACTCAATCATCACGAATGGTTTCAGACAATCGTTTGGGGTCCAACTGATGAGCCAAATATTAAAGATGCCGTCCTCACTGACAGCCCCCAGAATATAATTCGCAATGGCTTGGTTCACGATTTGCCTTGGATTTCAGGTGCTTGTCAAGATGGCGGATTACTTATGACTGTAGGTAAGTTTACGTAGCTAACAAATAATCGTTTGGATCTCACAGCTGTTTTTGAAAACTTTCAATACCTGAATTTGACCACGAACGGATAACTTACGGATACAATCTGCTTACTGCTCCGTATTTCAATCCATTATCAAACTTTTTTTTACACTGCTATCAGACATGTATGAAAACGAGACACTGCTTGATGACTTTGTGGCAAACTTTGACCGCATTTTACCTGCTATGTTGAATTGGAACTATTTACCGGATTCGGGAGCCGCTTGGATTGAACCCATCAAGTCACACTACTTCAATGATCTCGAAGCAGATAAAAACGAGGTGAGAGTCACGGATATTTCAATCGCAACAAAGTTTTCAAGAGCAACAAATTACAATTCCGTTATTTGGCAGATACGCGATAATCTGACAGTCCTTGTGACTGACGTTTACTTTTTGTATCCGACCTACGACGCACTCCGACAGCAGTTTTCAACATCGGTGAATCCACAATATTTTTACATCTTCGATTACCGCGGCGTATTGAGCTATACGTACGAGTTAACCGGCAATACAGTGGACTACGGCGTGACGCACGGTGATGACTTGGTGTACCTGTTTCCAAATTCGGAATTATTTTCTAGTCTCAACGAAACTCGAAGTGAGAAAGATTACGAAATGGTAAACATCATGGTGGAATTGTGGACGTCTTTCGCTATCGAGGGGTAAGCTGATTTCCTTATTAAACATGGGAATGGACCTGTTATTGGCAGTCATTTCGCAACCTCGACTCAAAAACATGTTTCCAGGAAACCCACGACTCCAGCGACGGGCATCTACGAGAAGTGGAAACCGTATTCAATCGCGAAGGACAACAACCTTCGCATCGGAAATTATTCCAAGCTCACACTTGCCGTTCAATATTCCTATTTAAAAAAACGTCTACAGTTTTGGGATGACTTGATAGCTAACGTGCCATTGTAATCGATAAGCTGCGTTTCTCCGGTCCATTACCAGCACATCCGAGTTCGATTGCTTCACATTTACACGTTTGTTGTATTTTATTTTAATCGTCAAGGGGTGTGAATCACTTTAATGTAATTAGTGTTGATGATACGGGTTACCATCGTAGTAATGAATGAATAAAATCCTATTACACAACACTGTTTGGTTCTCAATCGGAAGAACAAGTTGATTTAACCTTTTTTCCTTCTTAGCTCAACAATTTTTTCATCAATCTATTACTGATATGAAGAAAGATGTCCTGAGCGACCATCAACGTCTGTTCCAAAACTTCCGGATCTTGAAGTATGTTTCCGCGAATTTCTCGATATATCTTTTGGGTTCGATGAGATATCGGCTTGGTCTTTGCTAGTCAAGTTTTTAGCGTTACAGACAATACGTGTTCTTCGTTCGCAATTCGTGTGGAGCGAAGCAGTAAGTGTTCCACGTGTTATTCAGCCAGGCTGTTATACCCGTGACTAATATCAAGATTTAAGCAGACCACTTCAAGTCGGAGACACAAACTGGTCAATAAATGGTTACAAGATTTGCGGCAGATTGTTACTTAGTCTTTAAGGGGATCCAACAAATGGAGTTTAACGCGAAGTATTTTCTTTTCTTTTCTCAATGTAGTCCCCCAGCAAATTTTCAGTAGCCCTGAAGCTAAATATCGTAATCAAAAATGTATTCTTGTAAACCTGACATAATACCGTCTAAAAAGAATGAAATTTCGGAAGCTTCGTGTCTTCAGCTGTCGCTATTATATATCTGGTAATTTGACCTCGTTAAATAATGTCACAATATGTGTAGATCCACTTCCAACAGAAAATTGAGATATAGAAAATTCGCAGACAGTTGCGGAAATACGGTGATGATAAGAAAACAGATTTCCATAAAAATTCGTTGACTGTGCAAAACTGAAATGAGTCGCAAACGTTGGCGCTATAAGTAAGCTCAACCATAAATCATACGAAGAATATATTACGAAATGTACTTCAGTTTCTAGACGTAATTGCGTCGTGCTATGCAGTTCAATGTCGTGTTTTTTTTTTCTTAATTTCCGTTTAAAACAGACAATTATATCTCGTTCAGGTCTAGGACGATGCTGCGCGAGCTTATCTATAGATTTTTATCAAGATACGTGACATTCGAAGATCGCGTTAGAAAAAAAATAGTGCAAGAATTTTAAAATATCGGTTTGAATCAGTGATGAAAAATAAAACGAGAAAAAAAACAACTTACCCCCTCTGGGAGGTGAGGCATCGGTGGTACTGCGCTGCTTACTCGGTCCTGAAACAAACGGAAAGTAAAAAATATTATCACAATGCTGTCCTCTACAAATATGACGATATTACATCTGCGATGGTATGAAGGGAGGGAAAGAAAGAGAGACGGAAGGAGGGCGGAAGAAGCAAGTCGATCGATACTTCGAACCCTTTGTTGTACAGAGTTAAACACTGCGACCGAGAGTGAGAGGACGAATGGGAGCGATAGAGGAAGATGAACGGACAGATAGACGTACTTGTACGATGCGATACGTACGTACGTACAAGTATTATTTGCATAGCAATACATGGATATGGCTATGGATGCACATATATATATATATACAGGGCATTCCGTGCCAAACTCACCGAGGCCGTAACGCCGACCAATTTAAATTTTTCTGATAAGAATGATTTTTTTTTCATACGTTATTTACGTTATCTCAAAAATGCCTTTTTTACAAAAAAAAAAACACACATATTCTCTTTGATGCGGAACGATGATTTTAAACTCAGAACGAGTCTGTGGTTCCGGTTGTTTCTATTTCTCCAGAGGGATACAAACATTTTATTTCAACAACTTCAACAATTTCAACGCATGTTGTACCATTTATTTAGTTTCTTTGTTTCGGATACGATGATAATATGAAATCTTGATATGAATAAATATTGATTTTTCTTCAAGATACTTATCGCCTGTTGTGATTCATCTTTTGGAAATTCCGAGAAGAAGCGCCGAAACGTTAAAAAAAAAAGCTACAACTTGCGTTGACGTTGTCGAAATAAAAAAAAAAACGGGAATCAGACTCTCGTTCTGGGCTTAAAATAATCGTTTCACATCAAAGAGTGTCTGTGAATTTTTTAGAAACAAATTACGTTTTTGATATGGCTTGTGTAAGGACTAAAGAAACAAATTATTCTCAGAAATATTCTCGTGGTTTTTGCAGCAAAGTCGATTATGTAAATAAGATCCAAATAAAAAATGCTGAACTTGTCGGGGTAAAAGGGTTTTTGCGGATTGGCATGGAATGCCCCATACACGAATACATACAGGTGTATATATATGTTCAATAGATTCAACCGGAGCAGCAATCGTCGTTCCCTCCGGAATCTTCTCTCTCTCTCTTTCTCTCTCTCTCTCTCTTTGCCCCCCCGGCAACTTTCTAAGCCCTACGATTTTCGCTTTGATTTTTCATACGAAAGATTTTTGCATCGCCCCGGGAGAGGGTAGCGGCCGATATATACGCAGAAATATTTGCATAAATAAAACGAATACCCGCGTATACACCCTGCAGGGAGAGCGTTTACTGCCTATATTATGCAATATTATACCAGGCATTCCGTGCCAAGTCGACCGGGTTTAAATTACCTCTTTTGAGGTGACAGTACGAGAGGCCTTTAAAACCAAATTTTTTTTCCTACGTTCGTTATTAATATTCGAATACTTTTCTAGAACCACCCTGAGGTGCTTTTTCCGACCATCCATCAATTACAATAAAGTTGCGATGGTTCGAAAAATTTTCCACTGTGCAAAATATGTTGTATTTTAAAAATCCTAAACTAATATCCATGATACGTATAATACAAGAATATTCCAATATTCGTATGACTCCAAAAACTAATTGATGAAAAAGTCAGAAAATAATAATCTGGGGATAATGATAATCATAACTACGTTACACGTGTTATATTTCTTCACTGAGAAAAATTTCATTTATTACAGTAGCTAGAAAAATTGAGTAAAACAGGTATCGTTAAAAAAAACTGTTTGGAAACTAATTTTCATTTTCTACCTGGAACTATATTTTTCGATCGCGGTAAAAAATGAAAATACTTCAGAACTGAGCGGTAACCGGATCTAAAAATTTCTCTCAGCGTTGATCCATTTTTCTTGATCCGCACCACCAGCGATATTTCGCCAATTTCTAACCACTTTGAAAAATTCTTAAAGAGTATAGAAAAAAAAATATGCAATATAACTTGAATATATTCTAAAGCTCCGCGGTGTGCTTCGTATCGATTCCCTTAGCAGGGCAGTTTACGAGCGAACGAGCGAGATCAGCCCTTTCCTTTCATTTTGACGTTCGATCGGTCGGAAGAAGCGCGAAACCCGTTTTGCCTTCTTCTTCCCCTCGGGAACCTCTTCCCTTTTTTTTTTTCTTCCCCTGAGGTTGCAGGCGGTCGGTTCGCGGCTTGCGTAACGACGAAGGGAAAGGAGAGAGAGAGAGAGAGAGAGAGGAGAGAGCGGCGAGATAAGGGGGACGCGGGTAGACTCGCTGCTCGGGTCCTCCCGATAACAGATCTTTACCTAACTTAAGCTCGGAGTTGCAGCTTCGGTAAGGGTGAATGAGAAGGGCGAACCTACGAAGGTGGCGGGACCCGCAGCCTTCCCTCCCTTTCGCTCGGTTAGACGTCGATAATCTGATTGGAAACGGTAAGCGATCGCAGCCTGGACCGCGGAGCTATTGCGTAAATCGAAAGATCGAGAAGCGCGAGCAAAAAATTAAAACATTCTCGATTGTACGAAATATTTCGTTTGGAAAAGGGTTAAACGTTAACTGAGATACGATACGTTGGGGTGTTTGAGGGAAAAATAAATTTCACATTTTTTCACCGTGGCAACCCGTGAAAAGTTTATACGAGCTTTCTACGTTACGCGAAAGATCAAGCTCAGTTGTTTTTTGTACTGTCAAGTACAAGTCGATGTTTCGCCAAGTGTATCCGACGACTTTTTCATTATCGATTTAACGTTATAAAATGGTTATAATTTAATACCAACTTTTTATTGATGAGAATAAGATTCCCGGTTGATAAATCGTCGCGTTACGGATCGTGATCCTCAGGTTGAATACAAATGTTTGATTTTTGCAACATCGAAATCCGGTGGAGTGAAAAACATGAGAATAAAAATAACAAACATAATTTACGTTCGTAGATAACTTTTCTTTCTTGCCCCAAGTTCCATGCAACGAAATATATTACATGTAATAATTATTATTCATTCGTCTACTACGTTGAACAAAAAAAATTTCTCTTTGTTTCTTTAAAATTTTCTCGAAAAACTGGTGCGTACATACGGAGAAATTCCAGAGGGTGAACAAAAAAGGAGATGAGAAACACGAT
Source organism: Neodiprion fabricii (assembly GCF_021155785.1). Lineage (NCBI taxonomy): Eukaryota > Metazoa > Arthropoda > Insecta > Hymenoptera > Diprionidae > Neodiprion > Neodiprion fabricii. The sequence continues at coordinate 22,866,643 of NC_060245.1, forward strand.
GTAAAATCATAGAAAGAGATAACGTGTCCACGACGCTATATAACTGAGCGTAATTTATTTCACCAGCGAAAAGTCGTTACGGAGTATGAAAAATTTTCAAAATTTTAATTTAATTTTATTCACTCCGTGCAGCGCTAAATGGCTAGAGGAACCGAGCTAGGGAGTGAAAAGAAGAATCTCGCAATTTCATACAGCATCCTCCCCTCTCTCTTTCTCGCTCTCGTAATTTCCAAGCACACTATACTGAACAATAAAGCAGCCGTCTACTTCTTACTCGCGTCAAGCCAGCAATTCACGGTTCTAAGCACACGTGCCTTGCATAAATTAAAAATATTAATATCACACTTGACGTTTATTAATATATATAATATAATTACCATTTCCGAAAAGAAGAAGGACAAAAAAAGAGGTTACAGTTTCAGCTGTTCAATGTCACATTGAACCTGGCGTGAAAAATTTTTGACAATAATTTCTGAACCATCTTTATTTTTTTATTTTTTTATTTTTTCAAACAGCGAAGTATTTTCCTCCGACAATTGGACAGAGAAAAGCGCGGAAATTTAGACCAATACGAATCGTCATCGAAATCCATTGATACACAATTAGTTGAAAAAATTAACGATCAAAACATGAAACCTCGACTTTTCTTTCTCGAATCGATTATATAAAAAATTCTGCTTATTGTCACAGAATACTTACTCGAGGGAGTTAAAAAAATCGACAGCGATAAACCTGAAAAGATCGAGATGAAAAAATGTCGAGACGATAACTTCGATTACCGTCTTTCTATCTCGTTCTTAATTTTCATCGTATCGCAATAACAGAAGAAACGCTGAAAACGCGTGGAAGAATCGGTATTTTCACGATTCGAGATTAAAGGAAGCGAAACAACGCGTTGGTATCCGCTCCGTTAATTAATGATTCAAATCCCATTTATCATTCTAGTTCTTCTCGCTCGGGCGAATCGTTGAATCCAGCGCTCTAAAGTGCTTTACCTCGCCATACCCCGTATCCTCCTCTCGTTCTCTAATTAAATAACTTCAAAACACTTTTCGTCTACCTCATCCGTCTGCTCTACTTCTCTCTCTCTCTCTCCCTCTCCGGCTCTTTCTCTCGTACTTGAGCTAATCGTGATGAAATACGACTACAGAGAGCGCATAAACGGAAATTTTAACACGCAGCAACGTTTCTTTGACGAAGCTGCAGGTTGAATTTTCCGAAACACGTTAAAGTTAAGTTATACAATATAAAGCGGAAAGCATAATCGTGCGGAATAAATTCGGGGTTGGGTTGGCTGAAAGTGCGCAGGGCAGAGGTTTCAAAAACAGCCCGAGTTCGATCAACAACAACTTTCAAAAAAAAAAAGAAGAAGAAGATGAAGAAGAAGAAGAAGAAGAAGAGTCGGTAACGAAGTTCCCCGATCACTCGGGACATATCCAGACTATACGGTGTATGTACGAGGAGACCCGTCAAAGTCTGTAAAATTGTTGCTGCCGTCATGCGCGCGTCAAAAAGTTACAAGTAACTCGGGGGGTGGAAAAAAAAAAAAAAAAAGAACAAGGGATAAAAGTATTTCAGAAGAAAAAGAGAATAAACAAAAATCCGATTAGACGAAAATCAGCCTCGGCTTATTCACGCGATTTTCCAAACGAATATAAATCGAGGTAATAAGTATTCAGTTTACAGAAAATTCCGAGAGGAAAAGAGGTAGGAAAAAATTTAAAAAAAAAACAATTCCTTTCCCAAAAAGATTTAATACAGTTTTTGAATGAAAAAAAAAACTAATAAAAATCTCAAATATATATATCGTATATGTATATGTATATGTGATGCATGCTTTATATAACGTTCGTGCGGTTGCAAGTTGCTAATAAATTCTCATAAAATATAGTTAGATACACATTGTACATATAATGAGGCATAAAGATAACAAAGCTTGAAGAGCAGCGGTACGATTAAACTCGTCCAATTCCGAGCTCCAAATACATATACACATATAACTTTTATAACACGCATATATATGCAGCGTTGTTTCGAAATTAGTTGTTTCACAGGAATGTTTAATTTTATCACTGGAAAATGCCTGGCGAGAAGAAACTTTTTACACGTTATACGTAAACACACGTAGGTTCGCAGTTTCCTTCCTTCCTTTCTTCCTTCTTTCCTTCCTACCCTTACTCCTTCATTCTGCTTTTATTACACACCTTCCACCTCTGCCCGCGCCCCCTAAAATTCCTCCTTCCGCATTTAGTAAAACGTAACTGCTTCAATTAGCGAAATAAGGACACCGCAGCACCACCACCACCGCCGTATGTACTTCGCAGGGATTTTCTACTCTACGATACTTTATAATAATAGTAATAGTAATAATAATAATAATAATAACGGTAGTGGTAGTAGTAGCAGTAATAGTAACGATGATAATTATAACGATAGTGGTAGTGGTAGTAGTAATAATAATAATGAAAAAAGTAGAACAAGGGTATTTCGCATCCTTTCCACCCGCAACGCGACGACGCTAAATTTTTACACAACCTGCGCATTTTTCGTATAAACAAATATTTCGTGCGAATAGAAACCCGTACCAACATAATACATACGCATATACATACATACATGTATATGTATAAATATACAATGTATTCTATTATGCGCAACCGATTGAATTCGCGCGTTGCGATAAAGGAAAATTAAAAAAGAAGCAGGCAACTTCACAGGTTTGAGAATCTCGCGGCTCCTTTTCACCCGAAGGATTAGCAGACGTTTACACCTTCGGCTTTTCGCCGAGATGTAGGTGTAAAGCGTGTTAGACGTACGAGTAAAGGTAGGTGCGTTAGAGATGGGTTTGTATCTGGAAGCCTGTTTGCACGTAACTTGTGAAGGAACGAACCAGCGTGCATCGTCTCCTGTACAAATGTGCGGCTAAACGTTGGGGGGGTAGCATGTGGCTAACTAAATCTGGCTGTTGGTTTTCGCCGAGTTTACACTGTACCCCTTCGATAAATACCTGCAACCCCATAAAGGGTCGGCAGTAGAGTTGTACGTATGGTTAGGTAGGTACGCGAGGTCTCTGTGTGCGTACGATCTATACGGCAAACGGTACGATATTGGATCGGAGGTGTTCCGGAACGAGCTGCACGGGGGAAGGGTTATATGTAGGTACACGTACCTAAACCTACTTGTAGGTATTACACGAATACCCGAGAGACGGTCCTGATAAGAAAGCAAAATCAAAATCTGCTATCTTATCCTTGATTATAAAATTCTTACTTTCATTTAATACGTATCAGAGTGAGACTCGAGCATAAATACAAACAGGGAAAGTGAAAATGGAAAGCGGAATCAAAGAGAAGAAGAACGAACACGGAACTTTACGTACATTTCGTGAAGAAATTGTTTATTCAATTTTATATGAAATATTGTTTGGATCGTTGTAATGAAATCTTGGTTTTTTTTATTATAATTTTTTTTTTTTTTTTTTTTTGTAAAAATACCGTACGTGATCGAGGGAAATGGAAGTCTTCTTTCGATTCATCGTACTCGAAAACATAATATTTACCAAAAACATCCCACGCGGCTGAAATAAAATATTCTTTCACCGACCTGTGTTATTCTTTCACTTTTTAATGACGGTAGTAGTAATAATAATAACAATAATAAGAATATCGGGTAACAGCTATCGCACATCCCCTTATAAATGAGGGAAACGAGAAACAAAAAGAGGTTTAAAATAAAACTGGAAACAATTGACTGGTTTGAAAGGATTCATTGTTAGTCCAATTAGGGATAAAGAACTTCCCAATAATTCCCTATTACGAATTAATTGCAAAAGATAAGATTTCTCGTTTTTAAAAACGACACGTCATCCGCAACGAAAAATTCAACTCGGTATTATTTTTTACATTCAATGTTGTTGAATGGGGGAAAAAAAAACACGAAATTTCCAAACAGGTACTTTTAAAGGACACAACAAAATCAACTAGGACAATAAAAATAGTAGATGTCGAGAATTTGGGTTGTGAAAAAAAAAAATGAAAAACAAGTTAACGGTAAGTGACAAAAATTTTTTTAATAAAAAGAGATCGTAAAATACAACTCCGCCGGTTCTAATTGAGAGAATCGAATCGAAACGCAGCGTTAACATTGTTTCCAAGGTACAAAGTGCCCGATGTGTTCTTTCAAACAATACGACATAATAAGAAACGAGACGCAACAAATAATGAATTCACAAACGAAACATCGTAAACAATTGTTTTTCGTGTATTAGGACGCTGCTGCAGGGTAAATTAAGTAGAAATTGTTTTCTTTCGTCAGGTATTATATAGGTATGAATATTGTTGAACAAGTGCCGGTATACAAATTGGAGAGAGAAGGGAGAAAGGAGGGAAGAAGTAGGTCCGTAGGGACAATTTTGGAGAAGCCGTAAGCCTACGGCGACGAAGGTCCCACAGCGGCATGTTTGTACCTCGTAAATATGACCCTTCGAATAATAAACACCCGCGACGCGTATACCCTTGAAATCTCTCTCCTCCTCCTTCATTTCCTTCGGCAACAGCATCCGAATAACGTAAATAAATGATAAATATAGGCGGGATTAAAAATACAGATGAACGAAAAAATCGAAGGGCTGTACAATTATCGAATTTTCGAAGAAGCGGATATTCAATTTATAGAATATTAAAAATTTCTAAAGTCCAAGTATAACGGTGAAGTAAAAGAATATAAAAGTTCGAAACAAAGAATTTTATCTTTCTCTATTTTCAATTCTCCTTCCATCAATCGGTAATACCAGTTTTTTACCCTTACTCACAAATCTGTACCCACAGACTTGTTACAATACCGTTTATACGTGCAAACATTTCTAATTATCGTTTTACTAATTACACTGAATGTAAAATATCGAGAGAAAAAAAATTCGAAATAATAATAATAAGAATAATCATAAAAATAATTGATCAGATCTCGGTAAGAATTCATGGAACAAAATATACCCGTAACTGCGATACGATAATTGAATAAAAGAAAAAGTAACCAATCAAGTTCAGTTTTTCCGTAGCATCGATCGTAAATCGATAGAGAAGAAAGCCTCGGAAATTTCTGTTATAATATAAAGTACAGGTATATATGCGTGTAATTAGAGGAGTATAAAGCTGTCGGCGGTATAACAAACCAAGTGACGTTGACATAATCACGAAGGGTGTGTGCGCGGTGTTTCCGTTAGTTAAAACAGAGTCAATTAATAACATTCGACGACTCTTTACCAAGCTTTGTGCATGCGTGTTAAATACCAAGGGAACGAGTCGATCCCGTACACACAGAGGCGGCACAACGCCCTGCAGCAGGAACAGCGAATAGCTGCGGGCTTCGGTCGCCGGCAGCCCCGTTAATTAAGGGAGGCTTTGCCCCGCGTTGACTGTAATCACCTGCGGGTTAGGGGGTTGGGGGTGGACGCGACGTTCTGCCCGACGACATGGATAAAATTGCCGAGGTGGCGGAAGTAAGAGAAGGCGACGATGCAGGAAACCTGGTTAAAATGTACGATAAAAACCCCGAATCCAGAGTATAAACAGCATCGGCGGTAGGTGGAATAAGCAGAAATTTTAGAGCGATGAAAAAAGTGTGACGCGAGGTGATACGTAGGTGGTAAGAAAAATAAATGAAGTTAAAAAAGAAAAAAGAAAAAAAAAAAAGGAATACGACGCGCAAAAACGTCGGATACGAACAACCTTTCCCTTCTTCTGCATGAAATTCTAGATGATTACATTACGTAACAAGGGAATAAAGTCGACTTTTATTCCTGTGATACATAAAGGACTTTATGTCCGACTCGGCTCTGGCCGCAATATTTATTTGAAATTTTGTAACTTTTAAATTAGCCTCATATTTCCCGCTGATGCGTTTTAGGGAAAATCATGCGACTTTCGTTCCGCTTTTGAGGTGAAAAAAGTTGACTTTACGGTTGAGTCGTCATTTCATAACGTTTCTCTTAACGGCCTGTTTCATCATTGACTAATATTTGAAAATGGCACCCAGTCAGTTCGCACAAAGGTATAAACAATACATAAGTAATTGGAAAGACAACGAAAAAATATTTCCATAGAATTTCGATGATAGCGGAATGGATAGCCCGAACCTTCCAGAAAACCGTCAAGTAACGAAGACTGGAATTTCTTCTTTTCCTTCTTCTTCTTCGAATATTCCACGCGACAACAACCTCGCCAACTCCAACGTAATACTTCCATGCATTGAAAGAACAAGCTCCTCGATAAGGCTAATAACGTTACATTGTATAATCCGAGGGCGAGTAAACGGCTGCCGCGACTCCATGATCCCATGCATGCCGGTTGGTTAATTGGCCATCGGCAGGCGTAATACGGAATGTCCACCAGCGGCAACGGGCAAAGGGCAAAGCGGATTAATGCAAATGTCTAACCTATTGCAGAGTGCGGTGGTGGTCCTCCGCCTGGTCCTCTGACCCACGCCTACCACCAACCTCTGTCTGCGCACCGCCGGATCGTGGCTATTACGCCGGGTTTCGCGGAGGGTGGAGGGATGGTTAGGGGGATGCCGAGAAGGGGGCTGTAATTCCAGGAGTGTATGGCCATCGCCTGCAGCAGGAACTAACCGGTTACAGTACCTACCGACCTACCTATACCTACCTACGCTGTACAGCGGGTCGAATTATTGGACGAAACTGCCCTCCCACCCCCACCACCCTTTCTCCTCCTTCTCCTCCTCCTCCTCCTCCTCCTACGCCATGCACCACCACCAACTGCCCGACCGCAACGCCTCAATTTAGAATGCTAATCAGCCTTATCCCCCCTCCCCTTATCCCCCGACGCAAGTTGCGAACCCAACGGTTAAAGGGAACTTCCCATCTTCCATATACACCTACACACACACACACACACGCACACACACCCTGTCCCCAGGGTTCGATTCGCTAAACGGCGGAATCCTCGTCCTCATACTCATCTTCCTTCTCTTCTTCTTCTTCTTGTTCTTCTTTTTATTATTATTGTTGTTATTGTTATTATTCTTATTATTATTATTATTCCTCGAGATTGCGTTACCCTAAATTATATACGTAGAATCGGAGGACAAAAAAGAAGGTTCGAGAATCCAATCGGGTGTTATACTTGTTACAGTTGAAACTTGTAACGATGATTGATATTTCATTTGGTTCTCCACAGGGGTAAAACTGAACGAATTCGTTCCTCTATCGATCTACTTATGGGGCATTCTACGTCGGTAAACGTTTGACCATGACATTTTGTTCGTTTGACCAATGATCTTTCTTACGTTAGTACGATCCCTGAAAAGCTTTCGAAAAAAATTTGCAATTTCGTTTTGATTTCAAACACTCGTCTTAATCCTATGATTTTTTAAATGCATCTCTCAAAAACACCACAAATTTATTTTTATTAAACAAGAGAAAAAAAAACCATTCGGTTTCCGAAACGAAACATTTTCACGCGAAATTCATCAGAGTGGGACGTGGTTTTCTGTTTTCAGTTTTCATCGTTTCTTCTATTTTCATACCTGTTAAAAATCTAATATCATACATACAGCATAAGATACGCTCACAATTTATTTTTTGCGATATTTTACAGTAGTTTTTTTACAGGTACGAATATAGAAAAAACGATTGAAAAAATAGCAAAAAAAGATGAAAAAAATAAATACAAAAATCAAGGTCCCGCTCTGAATCTTGGGTGAAAATGTTTCATCTCGGAAACAAAACGTTTTGTTTTTCTTGTTTCACAAAAATCAATTTCGGTGTTTTTGAGATAGATTTAAAATTAGAAAAGTCATAGGTTAAAGACGAGCGATTAAAAAAACTTTGACAATTTTGTTTCCAAGCTTTTTCAGGGTTCGTACTAACGCAGGATAAATCGTTGGTGAAATTAAAAAATAAATGTCACGATCAACCGTTTACTGAGTTGGCGCGGAATGTATTTTACGTATTATACATGATATTTGAAACAAAATTTGTCAACATCCTCTCATCTTCGTACGATGAAAAACGGTTAATTGCATTCCTCGACGAGAGATTATGTTCATTGATTTTTAAAAAACGTAAAAAAAAAAAACGATGCATTGTGAATTTTTGCGTAACTTGCGAATCGTCAAATGCAACTGCGGACTGACGGCGTTACAGTATTTTTAATCGTTTTATGTTTGCTCCGTCATCTGTTACTTTTTTTTCAGCTCTACGTTTTTTATATTTTTTTTTTTTTGTCTAAAACACAATTACCTCTGGCAAATTTTTCACGGTGTACAAACAAACAAACACACACACGCAAGCACGCACACATACAGGCGTACAAACGCATACGATGATGTACACGTAACACGTATACACACAAAGTGAAGGATGTTAGCGGAGAGAGACATGATATGTTCGACTATGAAAAGCGTGGTCTTGATGGGCAATTTTCACGAGGCACGACAGCGTGATAATATGATAACCAGTTTTGCGAACCAGGTAGATGGTGGAATTTATAGTGGTAGCCGTGGTAGCTAGTCTGGCAGAGACACATATTCGTACGGCGGAAAAAACGGAAAAAAAAAAAAAAAAAAGGAACGAGGAGCATGAAAAATCAGCCACCTCGACGTTGATGTTGTACGTACGTATATTCAAAGGTAAATTAAGTACACACCAAGTTTTCTCTTCGACGCAAGTGTCAAATATTAACAACAACTGATATTAATTACACGACCACACACGACGTCGCGTGAGGTAGTTTTTACCCTTTTTAATTTTAAAATCCGACACGATAAGACGAAAGTTGAAAGATTCGCAATTTATCACAAGTTCGACGTGTAAAAAGAGGAAGTTTCATAGAGTTAGTTTTACGTTTCTTAAATTCCCGATTTCCCGTTCCCGTGCCGCATGAACGTAATAAAATACAGTAGAGAAAAAGATTTCAGAATCGTTTACCGTGAACGATTGAAAAGACATGGATTCAACATTCGCCATTCGTTATATGTACGTATAACATACATACATACATACATGCATACATATATATATACATATATATATATATATATATGTATATCCTGCATGGCACTTTTATTCTCTTGGTTCGCAATCGTCCTGCTCCAGAAGCAGTAAGAGTTTCAAGAAATGCTCCTCAACCACAAGTTACCGAGAGTTTCCGTCGTCTCTATCTGTCAATTTACGAGACACAAGAAGCAGCGGGATAGAGTACAGGTATTGGTAGCAGTAGTAGTAGTGGTAGTAGTAGTGGTGGTGGTGGTAGTAGTAGGTGGAGGATGACTAGTTCGTTCCCAATTCCGGAACCACCAACGACTCTACTGGCCCGGTTTCCGGTACTTCGGTCGGAGGTTGAAACACGGCGAAACTACGGTATAAGGCACCACCACCACCACCACCACCACCGCCAGTGGCGACGAACGAATGCGATGTAGGGGGCCGCAATAAACCTCGGATATAGAAGAGTGGTGAATGTATCGTTAGGAGTATATTGTGACTATACGCGTGTGTGCACAGACGCAAAAGCGCGAATAGATGAACGACGTCGGGACGCGACGCCTGCAGGACTGAATGGTGACATTTTGAGTCGCCATTTACGGTGGTACAAGTCTGCATGTAGATTAGACGTAACACCAACGACGAGGTTGACGCCGAATGTTTCAATGGTTTTCTCATTCCATTTCCCTCATCCTCTTCCTTTATTCCATTATTCCCTGTTCCTCTCGGAGCAAAGGCGAGCTCGATTGTTGCCAACGTCATGGAAGTTGGGGGGAGAAGGAGGGTTGCAAGCGAGTTTTGTTATCTCAATGCCGCGCCGACGAGAAGAGCCTCAGCTTCGGTTATCTTTGAAGTGGTTTCTCTGGAAACGTTCGCATTCAGGTTATTCCCATACTAGGTAGGGGAAGTGAAATTTAATTCCCAAAAAGGACGACCAGATGGCGGCCTAGTATGCCGCTGCTGTTGTTACTGGTGTTCCTCAACATCGTGAATCCGCGTTTGTTTCTACCACCACCACCAACATGGTAAGCGTAGCGTATTTTGTACAAGTTGTTGGTGCCAGAAGTAGTTTCGAGTCTGGTCTAAAAGGCAAACTCCTCTAATCATCGCGTCGTCAGTGTCAGGTGAATTTTTGATAATGTTGAAGAAAACCGTCGCGACAAAAAAGTTACCTTCTTCTTGTGTTCCTTAAAATCGATACTGTGTAGGATATTTTTTTCCTTCTTTTTTTGTATAGTTAAAATAAAGAAGATACTCTGACAAGCAAAAAAAAGACTCTAACAAGCAAAGAAGAGACGAAGTAGAAAAAACTGTCGAAGAGACGGGTTCAGACGAGGTGGAACGCCGTACGGAACATCCATCCATCCATTCCATCCCATCCCATCCCATCCCATCCCATCCCATCCCATCCCCTGTTGTCTCGTGTATCATTAATGATTAACGACGCGAAATCTCGGTGTAGAGATTCACTTTGATCTTGATACCACTGTTGCGATTCTTTTCCCATCGATGAAGGGGTTTATCCTGAAAAGTAACGGTTCTTACGGTTCCCTTCGTGTTGTTCCACCTCCATCTGCTCCTTCGTATCTCTATTCTCATTTTCTTATTCTACCTTTCCCCCCGAAGAGGTGAAGGAGAAAACCCGACAGTATAACGTTGCAGAGGAGAATGGAATGGAATGGAATGGAATGGAATTCGATACTCTATCTCTCTACTGTTAATGTTATTGACTTTATGTTATAGACAGACGGTGCTCCGTTTATTGTGCACCACGTGGTGGGAGGTGTATCACTAAACCGAAACTCCAACGTATTGCATTCCTTATCCGATCTTATTCTGTAGGTAGTTTTATTCCCCCACGAGTTGCCAACAATGGTCTCACCGCTGAATAACGGAATAGCGAAGAAAAATGTACCGATCCGAAAGCTCTTTTCGAAAAAAGAAATGGGGAAAATGGTAAATCGCGGCGAAGAATAAGTTTTTTTTCCCTCTTCCGCAACGAAATACTTATCGACGACTATGACCTATAATCTCTTGATCAAAATTTCAAATTTTCCTCTACATTGCCGGCGAATTCTTGCCCCTGTATTTCGCGCCGAGATGTGAACACATGACAACAATCTATCCATCCACTCCACATACTCCAGAGTGCCGGCGTTGGTCCAAAATGGGGAACGTCGAAGTTCGCTGGATTCCGGACTGTCACGTAATCTCCTCCGGCGTCTGCTAGTTTGCATTTCGAGTCGACTGGCGCTGGCGAAATAATTACGCTGAGCTTCGCTCCATTCTCCTCCTTCCCTATCGATCCCAGTGAAGTGAGAGGGAAGAGCAGGAGAAAGGGAGGGAGAGAGAGTGAGTGAGAGAGAGAGAAAGAGAAAGAGAAAGAGAGAAACGTAGAGGCTTTGGCAATGAATTAACATGCCAAAAGGGTCCATTCCTCCCTTCCTCCTTTCCTCCTTTCCTCCTTTCATCCATCCATCCATCCATCCGTGTTACACATGCGACGACAGAGTCGACAGAGATATCAACGAACGAACGAACGAACGAACGAACGTTTCGAGGAAGATGAGAAAACCAACCTCAGCTCAGCTCAGCTGAGTTGGCTCGGACCAGATTCCCGAAGGTCTTATCTCCATTATTATCATCCCCCTACATCCCCTTTCCTCCCCCCCTCCCCCCCTTCAAGTCATACCCCAAAATGGTTCTTCCCCGACTTTGGATGTTGGATACGCAATTCCAGAGTTGGTTTGGTACACCAAAGCAGCAGATCGATGTAGAAAAGTTTTATGCGACCGAAGCGGCAGCGCGGAGGCTGAGACGTTACGTGAATTTTGCAGTTAAAGTTTCACCGAGATTTGAGATTCGAGAGAGAGGAAGAGAGAAGTTTGCAGAAAGTATTTCGTTCCAACGTGAAGACTGGTCGACACTTTTTCAAAAATACCTCTGTAGGTATAACCCCCCGTAAACTACGATACTTTTGAAACGTACCATTTGCCGAAAACCATCGAATGACGATCTAATTACAGTCCGCGACCCGCAGTGTCTATAACCGCCAAACGCCACTCGACGCGACTCGACTCGACTCGACTCGACTACACTCAACTCCACTCTGCTCCGCTTCACTCCACTTACCTACACTTCGGTCCTCTCCATTTACAAGCGTTAGGGGTACCTCAACGCGAAAAGAAAGAAAGAAAGAAAAAAAGAAAGGTAGGTAGTAACCGTCAACCCCCAACGTTGTACTTCGTTCCAGGAAGAAGAAGAAAACTCCACCTAGCCACATTTAACGACGGTCTAATTAATGAACCGCGCATCAACGCCATTGCAACGACAAACGAGGACAACGACTGCGGAAAAAGGGGGATTTAACATTTCGCGCACGCCAATTTGTACACCTACACCACCAACTACTTAGAGCATAAAGTTAAGCTTACGAGCTTTCCGTTTCTCTCCCTATCTATAATTCATTCTCTGGTATGCATACGTAACGTGGACACTAAAATTCTCAAATTTATTACCAATTCGCGGTCCATTTTACTATTCAGATAAACATACATGTATATACACAAATATCGTCAAATCTTTACGAGTATTACATCAGATATCACATATAAAACGTTTTTTTTTCATTCCGTCAATTTTATGATTGTACAAACGATTTATATGCAAACCAACTCTAATTTCACATCTACACACATTTCACCGTTATGATGTTAAAAATGTTGCAAAAATAAAAGAATATCTCAAGAATATCAAAGTGAAGGGATAACGAGATATGGAGGAAAGAAGAAGCCCTCGGATTTTTTCATGTTTTTTTGTACCGATCTAAATTGATCCCGTTAACCTGATTCCGGTAGTATGCCGAGGACTTTGTGTTCTCCAAAATCCGGGATCGGCTACAACCGGCTCAACTTGGTGTTCCGGAACAGGTAGTATTAATGTATATACAGTATCGTGCACATACACCCATCATCTATTTACCACCGTATGTTGTACATGAATGGACAGCACCAGCAGCAGCAGCAGCAGAAGCAGGATGAGTTTTCCCCACGTACCCAACATCCGCCCAACCCTGGACTGCTGCCACCCATACTAGTTGGATAACAAAAAAAAAGACCGCCTACCTGGCATTGTCGCTGAGTTAACGAGCCCGGGGTTTACGCCTCAATATGGGATCAGGATCACGATCAGGCCGAGAAGAAGGAGGAGGAGTTGGTGCCACGCTGCATATCCTTCCCCAAATAAATCCTCTTTTTTTCTTACGACAAAGATTTATGAAAGCCATTCCAAAAGTCCTCCTCCTCCACCTCCGCCACCCCCCTCCATTACCTTTCCATTCCTCTCCGGGACGTGGGGTACCTAAACCTCTGCCAGCAACTGCTTGCCTCTCTCTCCCTACCAAACCACCACCACCACCACCAGCAGTGAGCAGCAGGACCAAAATTTCGAGCAGTTTCGAGGAAAATTAGGTAATTAGGATGCAGAAGAGATATCCGAGGCGAGTTTCCTTCCACCTCGCCACTCCTCCTCCTCCTCCTCCTACCTCCTGTCCTCTCCTCTCAATTTTCTTCCTCCCCTATCTACCTATACATATACCGCCTGCACCGCGTACAGCCAGCTAAATCAAAACCAATCCAAGCCAAGAAATCTCGAGTACCCGGTATGCAAATAATACCGAACATCGGGAGGTGAGGGGAGAAAGACGGGATGCTGAATATACCGTTTCTGCCTGTCTTTAATACCCCCTCGACGCTGAATTCGAAAACGATGCACGGGTAAATATATTGCCGAATAATGTTGTGTACCCTGCAGCACCCCGATGCTACGACGATTGAGAAAACGGTATAAGATATTATTACGTGCACAGTGTAGACATTCGAAATTGATGGTTCAAGTATCATATTTGTTTTGTTTTTTTCATTTTTCACCGTTTACCCGGATATTCTTATAACGTTCTTTATGTATACAAGGCGACTGCTATACACACAAAACAAAACCTAACAAAGTTGGATTAATTTTGAATTCGACAGTGAGAAACGGTTTGTTGAAATCAATGCTACGCAAGAACTCGTTCAATAAATGCAATATTGTGTGTAAAACCCCGATTCGTAATTTGTATGACCTAAAATATGTATGTATACAGCTTCATCCATTTCTTTTTAAAGAAATTTTTAATAATTTCATCTCGACGTCAAAGTAAATTTTATGAAATATTTAATCCAAGTTTATCCTTCGCGGTGTAAAAAGTAAAGGATAAAAATTTTGTCATAACAGATATCGAATGACTGATGTGTGATATTGGTTGGAAAAATGGTTTTCCTAAAATTTAACATCGCGTGACATAATCCGACCAAGAGATGACTATCTCGCGGTAAGTGAGCCCTGCACAAACGTGTTCCTGCTGCTGCTCCGCTCGACGTCCATCACTGGAGCTTCCGAGTTGGGACCGTGTATAGAAGAGCCGGTTATACGGGACTTAAGCCGTTTATAAGCCGTTTCCATCCGACAACGTCACCCAACCAACCGAGTCCAGGACCTCAACAATCCGCCCTTCAATCTCCTCACGGTAGTATAACAGAGGTTAGACAGTGAGGGTGAACCGGCGCCGCGACGACTCGCGTTTGATACACCCAACCCAACAGCAACGCCAAGTTGCGTGGATTCTGAGGCTAGGTTACGCACCTATATAGTCCAGGTTAATCTACCTGACCACCCGGGCTGACCGACCTTACATCCTCTCCTCCTCCTCCTCCTTGGTCCAGAGTTGCCGGCATCCAGAGCCAGAGAGAAGGAGTAGGAGCGGCAGCAGCGGCAGCAACGGCGAACAATTTATCACCTCCAAGTCAGCCGTGACTCGTGCTTTACCTCCCTTCCTACTTCCTCATTGGCGACGTGCTAGTCTCGTGCAGCAACAGCAACGGCAGCAGCAGCAGCAGCAGCAACAGCGATATATTAACAACCCCGAGACAGAGATCGTTGGGTTAGGCATGCGGATTGACACGGTGAAACTGTCACGGCTTCGTAGCTTTTCAAGGCTGACAAACGTGTATGACCATGACTACGATCCTTTGCACCCTCGTCATCCTGAAGCTGCTGCTGCAGCACCGGCTTATCGCGTTACTGCATAAAATGGTCTCTCGTATTTGCTTTCGATAGGAGCAACACAGATATGATATAAGGTAAGTGTACCAGTTATTGACCCTGTCCCAATTATTGAACTTTTTCGGTTGCAACTGTTTGATCCTTGGTTATAAAATTACCAAAATAATAAATTTTTAGTGTCTAACTATCTAGGAATTGGTCTTAAACATCGAGCAATTCACAATTTGTGACGTGAATTTATAATTTTGGACAATAAGAGGTTCGATAACTGAGTCTAAACGCGTCGATAACTGGTACGCTTATCCCACGCAACTTTGAGTTAACAAGATAAAAAGAATTCGTAGTCACGACTGGTTGCAGCGTGCTATCATCATCCGCTAGGCCAATATATGTATAAAAGTATGCGAAGTGAGATTCTAACGACATTGAGAAAGAGAGAAAGAGATAGAGTCTCTGTGCAAATTGGCACATATGCTCATCCAAGTGACTAACTTCTTCAGACAACAAATTCGAATGAAATATCATATAACTTGAAAAGGATAAAATACGAAGTGATAAAATACATTGTTGACGCAGATGAAGATATAAGGTATTGAAATATATCATGCAGAATAGAGTTGTACACTATGCACAATAAAGCGACATTACGCAAACAAAGTAAAATCAAACTAAATCCAACCGAATCGAATCGGGAATATAAAAGACCCTTGTAACGTGTATTGAGTAGAAAGCGACCGTCTTCATCCTCCTCCTCATCCTCCTCGTCGTCGTCGTCATCATCGTTCACCGAGGAAATACCTCTCCAGAAGAAGCAGCAAAGCTGAGTCGTCATTAAAACTTTTAGATTGCATAAGAATGGCTCAGACTACCTAGGTCTCGTATAGTAACTCGCGTTATATAACAACTTCCGTAGAAGAGAAGTGAAGAGAAGAGGAAGGAGATCCGCGACGCGTCGCCCGGACGTTCTTCCGCCCCGACGTCGCCGCCTAAACTTGAGACCCAGCACGAGATACCAACTCTGTTTACTAAATAGGATTTCCAGAGAGAAAAGGTGAAGAAAGTATGAAATTACCTCTTTCGCTATACTTCGCGAGATCCCTAATATAAGCGGATAAAATTTCACCTACGATTCAGCGAGCAGCGTGAATCGAGGTTAGGTGCATATACCGCACAAGGATGGAAAACACCTATTTATTACACCCGTCGACGCGAACTTTGAATCCTAGTTTTAGATGTCAAATTTTGATTTCTTCTACGTAACTGACAAATGAAAAATAAGTTTTATTGGATAAAGTTTGGTTTCGTTGAAAGCTGAGCGATATTTTGGACTTTGAGAGAAATGACATATTTTCTCAAACATTTGTTATAAATAACAACTGAACGACCTCCAGTTTTGCATTTAAATCAATTTTATTCAAAAATAATGATTAATAATAAACCACAAGCGTAACTGAATTGATAAATAAAGTTTAGAATGAATATTGTTCTTACTTTTTTCCTGATAACGTTAATAACGAGTTTTTTCCTTCTCTAGAAATAAAAATTACACATACACAGCGTATTATAACGCATAAATAAATTGCAACGACTCTCTACTCTCGCGTCTTGTTTAACCTTTTTATTCATCCTCCTTGACGCTAATTTTCTATCGAAGAATCACAAACGCATCCTCGTTACACGCGGTTGTTACAAGCGTATAAATACACATCCACGTATAACGCGAGAGCAAATAAAGAAAGAAGAGGATGAGGAAGATGGCGGAGAAGTAAACGCCGTGCAGAATTTAAGCCGGGTTTACGCTTCAATTATTCTCCAATTACGCTTGTTTGCGAACTTACTACTGCATCCCAGCCATCCTACCATTTCTATCGTTTTCTTACCGGTACCGTACGTACCATTGGTAGGTGGATGTAGGTAGATGTAGGTAGGTACCAACTTCCGTTTCAACGAGTTGCTTATACATCGCCACGCTCCCTGCAGCATCGTACAGCTTCTGCTCGGCGGTTGTATTAACGTAGAATATTGCGCCACCATGACCGAGGTGCTCAGAGTTACGTTCTACGGGACGATATTGTACGCAATGACATCGTTATTGCATATAAAATTTCAATTTAATATACAAGAATTTTTGTATAGATTTACCCATCGTCAAACACGATTAACTATTGGAACAAATGATCTTTTTTTGTCGCAATTTCTTTGATGTTGCAACTGGTGAAAGTTTTATATTCTTTAACAAATACGTTTTCTTTCACTTTTTTCGCCGAAATTAACAATTCTTTGTATAAAATGAGTGTAATCAACGTTATTGTATTTCTTAATACCAAAGACGAAGAAATGTAACCGGTGTATGAAGTGGCGAAGTTAGTACAGGTGTGTATCTTTCAACAGTATCAAAAGAGAGAGAGAAAAGAGAGAGAGAGAGAGATTTTATTGATAACGCAGAAAGTGTGAAAATAAGTTATGAAAAAAATGTCTAATTTATAATAATACCTACATGTATAACTAATGCACATAAATTAAAAAATTTAGGCTTATTAAACGCATGATTTAATCTTTTATCATGAACTTACGTATCTCATTCGTCGTTCATAAAGTTTACCATAAATAGAGTACAATTTGCATAAATTAATCGACTAAATTGTATTCGATATTTTGAAAATTTCATATGAAATTCCTAATCAGCGATGTCAAGAACTCCAGAACTCAATGATTTTACAAACATTCGGTATGAATAAAATGTTCATTTAACGAACCAATCAGCCATATTCGACCCACTATTTTGTATTTGTTGAAAAATCTGGTAATTGATGCTTAATCAACGACCTAAAAAACCTGAGAGTGCCTACCCAACATTCGCAACTAAATTCCATAAACTCTTTCACTAATTCGATAACACAGGTAATTTCACCATCAATGCTCAGCGTCAAAAATATCCGGTTTTTTTTCTATAAAAACTTTCCAAACAATTTCCGTGAAAATATATTACATGATACGATTAACGATTTCCTTCATATTCCACATGATTTTCGCCTTTCTATATCATATATAAAACATAAAAAAGCGGCAGGGTTTATTTTTTTTTTTTGAGTCATTTATTTATTTATTTTTTTTCTTGCTTTCTCACCAACTTTCTCCTTTCGCGTCTCAGTGCAGAGATTAGGCCAAGGTATCGTAAGCCACGTACACTCTCACGTACGGTATAAGTATAAGGGGAGAGAGTAAATCTGAGGGAGAAGGTAGAAGGTAGGAGTAGGTATCGCATCAGGGTGGGTTGGGTATAATCGCGAGTAAATGGCCTGTGAATAACACTGCAGTGAGCCGACGAAACCGGGGTTTCGGGTTGGCGGGCACGGCGATGGGCGTTATGGGTGTAAGGGTGTAAGGTTGCGTTCCTAATGGGAGTCGTCGCGACGCGGAGGCTAAAGAAGAAGAACATGAAGAAGAAGAAGAAGAAGAAGATGAAGAAAAAGATGAAAATCACGATGAAGAATAAGAAGACAAAATGGAGGAGAAGATACAGCGATAACTCGTTCCGTCTACGCCTATGTAAATTATCGCGCAGAGATGAACGTCACGTCTTACACCCACAGGTATATAAATAAGGTGCGTCAACGCGTAATGTTGGTAAGTGTGTACAGCATGTCCCAGCAGCCGATGCAGGAATGGTAAAGGGTGCCAACTGTACACCCCTAAAGCTCCGCGATTCTCTCTCTCTCTCTCTCTCTCTTTCTCTAGGAGAGAGGCGCGGTTGGCGTCGTCGTCCTCGCCGGCGTTCTCTGTATCTTGATTATATTCTATTTAGAACTCACCCTAACCTCCACCCCCCCAACTCACTCTTCTCACCCTTGCCCATCCACCCTCTGGAATCACCTTCTCCTCGCCTCTCCTCGCCCCTTGTCACGGGGTGGTTTGCCACCGCGATATTCCCAGTTGTTCAAGCTACACTGGGCGCGTTATTAAATGCCGCCGCGTTTCCCGCGAGAAGACGAGCTTGTACACCAGGAGAGAAAGAGAGAGAAAGAGAGAGAGAGAGAGAGTCCGAGGGAGCCATCCTTGCTCCCGGTTCACGAGCAAATGATAGGCGAAATTCGAGAGGAAAGCGATCGGGGCGAAAATCTGGAGTAGGGGTAGCTGGTGAATAATTTTCGAGTACACATTTACGTTAGGGTGTTTCTTGAAAAAATAAATTACAAACTTCAACCGTGGCATTCCTCTAAAAAGTTTGTTTGTAATCGCAAATTATCTTTTTCTGTAAAATCTATGACACCTGTAATAAAGATAATAAGATATTGTCGGGGTAAATTTCGTTCTTTCAATCCCCCTCCCCGTACCTACGATGTGCGATCGGAGGATAACGAAAATAATATAAGCGATATTTCAAATATTGATAATTTCAGGTTATTGCACGAACAAGCGCTTACAATATAGAAATTGAACAAATCTGTACGAATAGTCGAATTCCAGTTCACGATAATTAACGCCCGATTGTTTGAAATAAAATTCGATTTTCGCCCGACATAATTTCACCTGTTCGGAAGAATATTGCGGAGGTGAGGAAAGGGGGGGGGGGGCACACGCAAAAGCTAACGAACGTGTTTTTTGTTCGCCTAGAAAATAGATCCCCGGCGAACCGAAAAAAAAAATTAATAAAAAAAGATAAAGTTTGCGCAGATATCGAAAAAGCGAAAAAGAGGTCAAGGAGAAGAGGAGAGAGAAAGAGAGAGAGAGATATAAAGAAGAAACACAACAAGAGTGCAAAAGCCGGCCGTGCCCGTCGGCTTATACCGCGTATCGTATTATCCGTGTAGTTTATACTTCTCATATGCGAGTTTCCGTGCCAGGAATCTAAAAAAGTTAATATCTCTCCTCCTCCTTTTCCTCCTGCTTCTCTCCACCGTGCTTCGCCTGCGAATGAGATGCGTTAAGGTACATGCACGAGGCACGCGTGTGTTGCAGCACAAGCACACAACAAACAAACACCCAAATCTTTTCATGTAACAAAACGCGATACGCACGCCTGTGTACATGTCCACCCACGTTTTTTCCTGCATGGGTTGAAGGTGACAAAAAACCGAAGGGAACGAGAGAAAAACTGCTCGAAAATCCGACATTTTTTTAAATACAAATTTCAAAGTGACGAATGAATTAGCGTGTACCGAAATTGGGATTTTCGATAGATCGTCCGGTGGAATAACTGTTTTTACGAAAGTTCATTTGACCGGAAGGCTATGTTATCCGAAAATGTAATTTCAAGAAAAGTCGACATCCCGAATGAACAAAGCACGGAATGTGAAGATACGGAAAGATGAAAGTTACGAAGTTAAAAATCGATAGCGGCTGATACATACTTCGAACAGCCAAAAAACTAACAAAAAATTATCCGTCGAAAATCGAAGTACGGAAGGAGAAAAATCTTGATCCGCAAAATGTAGAAGCATCGAGATCCCGAAAGGACGAAATACCGAATCTCCTGAGAATTAGGAACTTGTAAAATTGGTCTACTCGATGCCAGTTTTATCAAAATTATCCTTTCGAGTCTTTGGTCAGTTGTTATTAATGAATTCGTAAATTTTCTAAAACAGGCACAAGTCTGACGTTTGAAAAGTTGGCTTTTTGACTTTTTCGTATTTTCGCAAATTGAATATTTTGCCCTCCGTAATCTTGCCCATTCCAGAGGAAAAAAAAATAAAAAAAAATTCACGCAATGTATTTTACATTTAACACTCACACAGAGTTTAGCGACACGTGTTCCAGTTGACACAGAGGCTTGAAACTTGACACAGATGTTTTTTCGAATGATTTGGAACAGATCTGAAGGCTGTCCAAATGTAAATTTATCCGACCCCCAAAAAAAAGACGACCCTGATCTAGCTACACGTGTTTGGCATATATATGTGTGTGTGTGTGTGTGCGACCATTAGATAAAATCGCGCAACGCTAGAGATTTCCGTGCAAAAAAAAAGAGAATAAAAAAAAGAGAAAAAAAAACGATTCCCGAATGAGAAAACAAGGGATAGTTACGTATATATTCGAGTTTCCTGGAAGCTAGCCACAACCGCCATGACGTATGTTTTACGAGTATGGAAACGGCGGTGAGGACGAATTCCGTCGTCGTTCTTGCAGCGCTAGG
This sequence comes from Neodiprion fabricii, assembly GCF_021155785.1. Taxonomy (NCBI): domain Eukaryota; kingdom Metazoa; phylum Arthropoda; class Insecta; order Hymenoptera; family Diprionidae; genus Neodiprion; species Neodiprion fabricii. Next base: position 22,887,879 of record NC_060245.1, read on the forward strand.
TGAAAAACGGAGGCGACCGTTTTATAGTCACCGCATTGCCTGACCGCTGCACCGGGTTTTATATACCTACCCATAACGGTCAAACGAACGAAGGAACGAACTGACTAACGGATGCGAATTTTCCTCCCTTGGACAAAAGAGAGCATACATGGAAAACGATAAGGGATGTGGATGATGGTGAACGTAGACGGGCAGACGTATAAAGCATGGGTGAAAATTTAGTCGCTGAAAAAGCTGACGCGGTTCCGCAAAAATTCCCTGTATTCCCATGTATAATCCTCTCTCTCTCTCTCTGGACATCGTCTCACCGATTCCCTGATTCTCGGCTGCACAATGGCTCTCGGGTCATCCGCAATTCGTATACTATATGTAATATGTTACATGATGTCGTAGAAAGAAGACCGTGGCGGGAACCGCAAACATTTTTCTCCTCCTACCGTCTCGATTAAATTTTTTTCGACCATCCTATTATTATATACGAGAGTAGAACAGTAAGGCCAGTTCTGCGTACAGATTTCCATACCGACGTTTTACGTACATTTTACCCACTCCGCAGCTCAGACGCAAACCCCTTTTTTCGGGTGGAGCTTATCCCTACTCTGGTCAACTCGATCGATTATCGGGAAAAAAAATCCTCTGCACGGCGCTCTGCGTTACCAGCGTTTTTATAATCACAGGATAAAATGTCGGTATGATGTCGGTAACGAAATCTGTACACAAAACTGGCCTTACTATTCTACCAACTACTAACGCGATGACTCACTTATAACGACGGAGTAAACAGTTCCGGGCGAATGATTATGCGTGTAAACTATGATAAGATTTCATTAAAACCTGACAAAGAGAAATATCTTCTACAGCAAACACAATTTGCATAGGTATACATATAAATGAATCGCTGTATCGAGGTAATGACAGCTTCTTACACAATAAATTACGTACATTAAATGAAATTTGACAAGTTTGTAATTAACGTGCAAGCGTAGAACTGTAACGTTGCAATTTATTTCAGGACAAATACCCATCCTTACTTATTGTTAAATCGAAACTTAGCATTAGTTATTACATACAATTCGAGTCGTAAAATTCAGTAAACTGTACAATAAAGCGAAACATATGTATAACCCCTCATTTACTCTGTGACGCAGAATTTTGAAATAATTTGATCAATTTTTGAGAACAGTAAAAAAAAAAAAAAAAAAAAAAAACCAAACGAAACGAAACCACGTTCTGTATTACAGATCGGGCGAAGAATAAAGAGAAAAACATCGTGATAGTGAAGATGAGATTGGCTTTTCCACCATCTGGACCGAATAGATCCACACATATTACGCGTATACCTATAGATTATATGTGTGTATATACAGCTTCCTCCCTTATTTAAATTTAGATTCGCCAACGCTCTGGATGTCGCCAATATAATACATATGGATGCGCGTGCGTGTGTGCGCGTGTGTAACACGTGTCGTCTAGGGTTCATCGGTATTGGAATACGACTCCCTGTTCTCCCTCAACCACCGCCGCCCCCTCTTCGTCCGCACAAGAAACTCAACTGACAGACTGAGAAATCGGTGTGCTAGACGAACGAGTATAACACGGAAGTCGAGACGAGACGAGACGAGATGCTCGGCACATCGCAGGATTCGCAATTTCGTGTAAAAGCCAATTAGAGGTCGTCCATCCCTTAGACCATTGCATAATGCAACATCAGATATCTCAAGTTTATCTGTACTCTCTAAGCTAGCGGCATCTCTCCCTCGCTCTCTCTGTCTCTCTGTCATTTTCTCCCTATCCCTTTATATATATATATATTATTTATTATACACCAAATCCACCCAACAATATAATTCAGTATTATTATCCTCCAGTATCTCGCTATTTACGAAACTGCTTGGAAATATTCGCTTTCAAATCGTGCCTTTATACGTTACGGAATCGCCTTTTGTTCATCCCTCTCAAAGTTCTCCGTTCTATCAAAACACCCGCATCAACGACACAAAATCATTACACATCTTTAATTCTCTCTCTTATTAATTTTTCCATCTTCGAGTACAATTTTTTTTTTTTTCTCCACTTCGGTTTTCTACACAATTTTCTTTTCCCCATTAATCGGTCGTTTGTACCGAACCGGAAAGAAGAAAAAAAAAAGAATAAAACCGAGGAGAAACGGAGAAAATAAAGGGTGCGAGCGTAGCAGGAAAAACGGTGAAATATGTTACTGATATCTACCCCTCTGTGACAATTTTTTCTTTTCTTCTTTCTTTCTTTCTTTCCCTACCCTCTTTCACTTTTAGCCCCTCCCCCCTTCCCAATAAATTATTATTAAAAAAATAAAAACCAACGAAAATAAAATAAACCTTGTATTGAAAAATTATATATATATATAAAATGAAAAGAGGAGAAAAAGAAGAAGAATAAGAAAAAGAAGCCGTTGATTTCAACCGAAATAACTTTTTCACGGCCCGTTACAGACGCCTCTCTTTATACTGTATATACAGTGTATTCCGCTTCTGGTTCTGTTTGCCGTTGTTACACTGTCATCGTCGTTCTTTTCCTTTAGGCAAACAACAAATACAATCGTTCTAGACCTATAAATCGAACCAGGGCGTTGGCTTGAGACAACAATAAAAAAAATAATAAGATAAAAAAATCGAAAGTATACGTATTGTATAAATGTATACCTAACGTGAAAGAATTGAGAAAGAAAGATAAAAGAAATAAGAAAAACTGTGACAACCGGAAACGGAAGCTGATCGGTACAAAGGGGGAAAAAAATCAACTCGATTCACTCTCGTCCCTTAAAGTTACATGTATATTACACAATAAATAATAGAAAAAAAAAATCGGAAAACAGTGCGGACCGTTCCAAGCTTCTGTTTTCTAGCGAAGCAAAAAGTGATAACTTTTCATATGTACTCTGGTAAAAATGATTTCCAAGAATCTGTACAAATTCTCTACAGAAATTACAACATTTCCCATAATTATATACGAAAAATTATTATTTGCGTGTAAAATTGTAAATACGCCTAGTATTTCATACGAAAAACTTGTGTAAATTTTCACAAAATTTTGTATATATTTTCCGAAAAAAAAAAAAAACCCGGCACACTTACAATTTCGTACGAATTTAATACGAAATCTTTCAATTTCTGTAAACAATCGTTGCTTATTCTTGGTATAAATTTTTCGTCAGGATAAAAAGTGCCGAAAGAAAAATCTTGTCGCTCGACTAGTTTCTCGAACATATATATATACATGCATATGTATATAACATAGATATAATGTATAGTATATAACGTATACACGTCCAAGGTATAACTTGCCGTGCGAAAATATTGGCAAGGATCGGAGAAACGGGGCGCGGGGGTTAGAGAAATACGGGGAGGTGGAAAAAGTTGCTACGGGATGGGGGTTGAAATAAGCCAACGTGGAGGTCGTCGCCGTGAGTTATCGCAGCGACTATCTGCTCAACTGGTCCGATTTATTTCTACGGGTAAGGTACAAGGTGTAAGGGGTATGCCTTGCCTGCATGCCTCTGCAGCTATTCCCTGTCTCTCTCTCTCTTTGGGCAAGGGGAACAAAAGTATTATTTCTCGGGAACAAAGTATTTTTTCGCTCATCTTTTTCTACTCTCTTTCCATTTTTCGCAAAAATTTTCCGCTTCCGTACAGATACTTGTAACAGTAGGTACGTGTACAAGGCAGTTATTTTTATTTTTTCGTTCTTTTTGTCTCGACTATGACGCGTGTGTAAAATCTCTCCGTGCGTTCCTATCTCTCACCTATCGTGCAATTTTTATCACACCGTTCATCGGATTGATGTAAAATATCCAACTTCGCAAAGAAATGGATATACTACATGTATATTTGACATATATATATATATATATAGTATAGACAAGATACCCATAGGTTATGTATAAATCGGAGCGGTAGACCACCGGCCACGTAAATGGTAGATACTCGAAAATGCGCTGCAGCAGCAGCAGCATCGGCAACGGCATGGAAATTTCAGAGCCTAGGAAAGGGAGAGAGAGACAGAGAGAGAGAGAGAGAGTGGGGGATGGAAACGAGAGAGCCGATAAAGTGCAGAGGGTTGCACTGCAGGCATGCATACACCACACCCACCACCGCTTTTGTTTATGCAAATCGTTTATACCGCGTGACTTGGAACCGGGAGTGGATAGCGATTTACAAATTCAACGAAGAGAGAAACGGTTGCTACGTATACGTACATCATGTATATATATATATATATATATACAAGTAAGCGGTCATGCACACGTGGGATGTGTTTGTGATTTGTTACATCGTAGTGTATATTTTACCCTTTTTTTATTTTTTATTTTTTTGTTCTTGTTGCATTTTCCACTTTTTCTCAACTGTCCCGGAGGAATCGAGTTATAAAATGATGAAAATAGAAACGTGGAAATTTGATCCGTTTTCACATTATATCCACACTAGGGTAATCCTTGTTTAGCGTGATGACAATTTTTTTCCGTCCTACCCCCGAAATCAACTTCAACTAATTCAAAAACAATTCCCCAGTTATATTTCAGACTTTTACTTCAACTTTACTATAAGATAGTCCGCATATTGCGATCGAAGTTTCTTACGGTTTTTCACATATTATTTTTATAAGAAGCTTCGATCACAATGCGGACACTGTCTCAGAGTTGAAGTAAAAATCTAAAGAAAATTAGGCAATTGTTTTTGAATTGTTTGATGTTGATTTGGGGGGGATGGGGCGAAAAAAATTCGTCAACACCGTAAATAAGGACCACCCTAATCCACGAATATATATATATATATATATACACACAACAACAGCGAGTTATAATGAGGGGGCTGATAAATCCTTTTCCATGACGTAACTCCGCAAACATTATACAACGCAACGCGTCGCGGCGTCGAAAGTTGTGCATCGGGCAAACAAGCGGGCGAGCAACTGGTTCGTAACTACATACATAACGTTTCTGCAGAGTTTTCCCTTACACATGTATAATAATACAAAACACGCGTGTAATATAACACCATACGCCAAAACATTTCTAATCAACCAAAGAAGCCACCTTCCTGCAGACTGGCTCGTCTCTACTCGTATTAACTATACGTGTATGTATACAAGCGTGAACTTTCACGATCGTCGTTAATTAACAAACGAGATCTGTAACGTCGCTGCCGCATTAGTGTATAAATATATACATATATATATATAAATGTATGTAATAAATTGATGCAAGCTTGCATTCACGTGACACAAGAATACAAGAAAACAAATTACACGATGGATATATACGTAATATTTATACACTGAGCGTGTAATACGAAAATAATTTTTTTGCTTCTCCCCTCTCATTCCCAACGTCATATAATACAGCCACGAATTGTTATACCTACATGTAACACATAATTTAATTAATAAATTATACCGACATACCGTATCGTCGTTGTTATTGTTATCAGTGTACTCTCATTCTCATTTGCATTTGTTATTATTATTTCGTGCGTGCGTGTTTCTTACAAATATTCCTTCTTCTTTTTTTACATATCGTATTTTCGCCACCCTCTCTCTCTCTCTCTCTCTCTCTGCGGCAGCAGCAGAGTTGTTTTTCCCCAGCAGCCAATAAGCGGTGGCCCGAGGTACGAAGAAGCCAGCAAGCTAGCCAGCCAGTTTATACAGATTCTGTACATATGTGTATACAATACATACATATACATATATATCTATATACGGATTTTTCGCCGCCTCGCGCCGTCGTTTGCACATCGGTGTACATGAAAAATTCATGCGCACGCGCGCTCGCCGGCAGGGTGGTAAAAATCTGCGAGTAGAAAAGTTCGCGAGAGATTGGAAAGAGAAGGACGTCGCGTTCGGCGATGCCTGCTTAACATTGCTTTTGCAGACGGCGAAAAGGAGAAGAATAAAAATGGACGACGAAGAGATGATGAGGGGTTATTTTGTTGCAGGGAGAAGATTGAGGATGATCGGCGCTGTATGCATATATACGATATTATAAGTATGCACAGCGTATATACGAGTGATACGGTGTAGTATGGAAAATTCAAGACGGTGGATCCGATATGGTGGGCGAAAATTTCAAATTTTATCGAATACGGTCGAATAAAAAATAAAATAAAAAAACTCTGTGAAGCGGTTTTCGGGGTCGCTGATTGGATTCGACGTACCGAATTTTCAAAATCTGATTTTAAATTCAAAATCAGCGACCTCAGAAACCCGAGGACAGAGTTTTTGCTCCGGATTCGATCGAATTTGAAATTTTCATTCGCCGTATTGGATCCGCTATCTTGAATTATTCAAATCCGTTTTCAGATTCGTAATCAGCGACCCCGAAAACTTATAATTTACATAAAACATGTATAAATGTGAAGATTCAACTATCTCGGAAACGAATTGTTCCATCAATTTTAACGATTTTTTTCAATCGATTTCTTTCCAGCAAGAATAATTACTATAATCAATTTGTCTAAATATCGACGATGAAAAAAAATCCATATAAAATCGGTGGCAAAAATACTCTACTATTACTCAAGAGGTTTTAAGGGTGGCAAGGATGGACCGAGAGGGGTTTTAGAAAAGACGTAAATTGATCGAACGAAAACGCCGTCGCAAAGATAGCGAGTCCAAGCAAACAACACGCGCGGCGTATAGTTTTATTAACGAACCAATCACTCGTTAACATTATGTTATATTATATTGTTACAAAGGGTGAAATCACCCGCTTCGTCCCATAAAAGAAGTTGATTTCGCATGTGATAAAATGAACGAGGTTGCTGCGTGAATCGGCGTTGTTGTAAAAACAGTCCTGTTACAGACTTTAAACAAATTACACACTTTGGCATTGAAAGCATTCTTTTCTCCAAGCATTTCGTTAATTTCGTTGCCTGATTCTTCACTGATTGATCTCAAGAACCAATCTCTTTATTTGTAACTTCCCAAAGTTGCAATATTACATTATATTACATAGGCTGAGTTATTACGTATTATTTTATACCTTGCTGCGAGCAACGACGACTCTTTTCCGATTTTCATCCTCGGACTTTTATACCAATATGTGTGTATGTATGTGTATATATATACACGCACAGGCATCGAAAGTTGGAACGAAGAACCGAAAGAGCAGAGATATATATAAATAGATAAATAAGGGATTATTTGTTGCTGGTAGAATGAATGGACGGCGAGACATTGCGGGATAAAAAGAAGAAGGAGAGATTAAAGCGAGGAGAAGAAGAAGAAGAGAAAATTCGTTCACCTCGACGGGCAGCAAACCGTCTGGAAGGCTTTAATCGCGTTGAAAACAGAATAGAAAAAACCAGTTTTGGCTCATCGATCAAATCCCCCCTCCCTCCCTGCGAGATTTGCGCGGTGATCCGTATTTCTGTATATATGTTTCTTATCATACACAGTGCGTGTATATAACATATACAATACGATGCAACAACTTGATGAAAAATGTATTGCGTAGAGTACAAATATTCACCGGCAAAATAATCACACCTGTAAGAATCGGTCCAAGAATTACAATCAACGCACGATCCAAAGACCGAAAGGTAAGGTAAAAAAGAAAAGAAAAGAAAATTACTTGCACAGGGTGGCCAGAAATTTTATGAAAATAAATTCCATGACATTTCCATCTCTTCCACGACCTTAAAACTCACTTTTCCCTGACGTTTTCCCCAGTTCTAGTAAGTTGCTAAAACCTTAATCGTTCAGCTTATCAACTCTATATTAGTTTTAAATTCAATTTCAATTTAACAAAAATATTGTGTACAAAAAAAAATGTCAGTTTAAGCCGATTAGTTTTCTCGACGGCGAAAAACAAAAAAAAAAAAAGTAAACTTGTTACCTTAGAAAATCATTTCCAATTCCCATGATAAAAAAACTGATTATCTCAATATTTTCCGTAACCAAATTGAAAAATAAAAATTAAGAATCAAGAATGGCTTCATTCTTTCTCTCTTCATTTCTTGCTTTCAGCTTTTTCACCACCCAATTCCTGCCAACGCCACGACAGTGAACGGCAAATATAATATAATAATAACGTATAAGAAAGCCCCTCCCTGCCTGTAGTTCCCTCAGGCTCCATTATACCTACAGGCATACCTGGTATAAATTACCATAAACCTCGTTAAACGACAATACAATTATTTCCGAGTGTGATGCCTCAGCGAGGCTGCCGCCGCTGCTGCTATATAAATATACGTACATACACGTATAGACATGAGACGTACATAACCTGCAGGTACGGAAATTCATCCAAGAAGAAGTTTGAACAACCGACGCTGCCGTTTCGTAATAAATATCTCGCAATTCGGCGCTGGATTTCAAAGTAATTTTACCGACAATGACGCGTATTAATTTTACATCGTAACGTTGCTTTTCATTAATTAAGGAGCTGGCGTGAAAGGATTTACCCCGAAAAAAAAAAAAAACAAATCTATCAATTACACACGCGTCAGTCTTTGCCGATTGGTCGCATTCTTTTACGAACGGACTTTCATTCGCTCCAACGAGACCAAGTGCCGACAACCCGACTGGAGGATTAAAAATCAACCTTCAACAGCGCCGCCTATCTCTCGACCTTTTCTACGGAAGTTTCGCGGGGAATACCGTCTCGCTAAATTAGTCACATCTCCTTCGGCTGCCTGTCAGAGTTGACGTGATTTGGACTCGCGAATATCTTTGGCTCTCGTGCCTTGTGTTTGTTTTTTGCGTAAGTACCTTTCCAATCGTTTTCGTCACTGTTTCGTAGATTTATAAGCTTCCGTTATCGCCACGCGACTCCGCCGACTTCCGAATTCCCATTTTTCACGAGGAAAAAATCTCTTTTCTATCAGCCTTTGTTCGTCGTTCGACTCTCTGCCCGTCTCTTGACGTCTTCCTGACAATATCGTCTCAACGTGGTTTCAATCGTATCATTTCCGACAGTGTCTTTTGTTTCGATAAGTTTTCGTTTATTTTACGTTTCGTCGATTACTTGTCGCGTCGCCTTCTGCGTCGATGTCGGTCTTCGAACCGCGGTGCCCAAGTTTCGGGATTCCCAATGAATCATCGTTAGTTGCGGTTTCTTTGTCAACGGTTGAACGTCACCTCGACACGCGTTGCTTCATTATTTTAAACGTTGAATCAGCTTCAATTAATCAATATTCACAATCCGAATTTCAACCACTTCCTCAAATCAATTGGCCACGATTATAATACATAAATTTTATATACCTTTCATACGACCTGTAACGGAAAGTTTCGAAACTTTTCCGTGATGATCGATGTTAAACTAACGTACATTCAGTTTTAATTAATTTGTTTTTTCACGGTAGGTTCAAAGTCTCCATTCCTGCACCATGTCGAAAATTCCATTGGCGAATGATCCAACGGACAGAGGAATCAGCAACAGATTGGACAAAGCAATGGGATGGGCTGGTTACGATGATCCGAAAGAAAGCAAGGTCCGCGCGAGCATTCACGCTGGATATCACGAGTATCAATACCACAAAACCGGAAATCCCAGGGAACATGAACGCGCCAAGGATCAATGGGGTGTCGTCACTGGCGGCGCGAGAGATAATTTGCAGAAATATGATGCGCAACAACAATCGGCCGGAGAAAAATCGGACAAATAAGAAAGCGAAAATAATGAAGGCGAAATATATGTCCGTATATTAACGTACCACATATCTAAGATATTTGCTTTTTGCTCGTGATAAAACGAGAAATAACAATTTTGCTTCAATTTCCTACATATTGCACTCATTTATATTCAATGCGTACCGAATAAATATTCTGTGTATTTCAATAAACGTGATATTTACGTAAAATTCTATTCCTCCAAGCTTTCCGATTTATAATTTCAGTATGTACAGACTAGTGTGAAGTTTTGCAACGAACTCTACAACGAAATGAAGAGGAGAAAAAAAAAGTGTTGGTTCAGTTTTTTTCGCTCATATCTGTCACTGGCTATAACAGAACGCGTAACTATGTATAATCTTACAAAAAAAAATCGTTTTTTGTGAGTCTCGGTTAACGAAACCCCTAAGTTAACTTTATTTATCGAATTTGCTGAACAAAAATAATTAAAATATTATACGAATCAATCGCTAACACCGCATGTGTGTATATACATATATAAATATAATAGGATTACGTTCGTACGAAGAGGATTTAGAAAAAAAAAGATTAATCAAAATGATTATTGTCTTCGAAACAGTTCTTGTGTTGCAGCATAAATTTTCTTCTCACATTCTGTGAGTGCCAAAGAAATTCTCATTGCTGTAATTTTTTTCCAAATAAGTAAATGGGAAGAAAAAATTTCTTTCGTGCAGGTAAATTTAAAAAAAATATATTCATATGCATATATATATATATATATAATAATTAGACGAAGAAGATGAAAAACGCGATCCTAACAAGTAACCGAACAGAATCCTTCCTCCCACCTCGTCCTTTCTTTATCTCCTCGTATAGTTTACCTTTTTCTTTTTATCAGAGTTAATACCGTCCGACAAACTTTTCGAAGAACTGCGGGTGGGGTCTACATACATACATACATATATATATATATATACACACACCCTGCTTCTTTATCCGTACTACATGGTAGGGTATAGTACATACGTAGAGGGGGGAGGGCGAAGTGACGAGACCAATAACAAAAAAAAAAAAGAAAAGAAAAGAAAAAAGATAAGGTGTTGGAGAAAGACTGCAGACGTACGCAGCGATGCTGCCGAGAGGCGATAAGAGGGGGGTGGTGGGGGGTGCAGCCGAGGCGGACAACGCGACAGTTCAATCTCTTTTATCTCCCTCTTCCTTTTTACAACTAGACCACAGACTCACGTTCGGTCAACTCGACCCTTTGAGTCATGCTGAAAAATATTCTTGCCACTTATTTTGTACCTATTTTTTTTGTATTTTTAGAGAAATTTTCAACATATTTCTTAGCGGTTTTTTGCTACTTTCGATGGTATACTTATAAGAGGTTTGTAATACTCCAGAGTAATTGTTGCTGAATAATGTAAATTATTCTTGTTAGAAACTAATTGGTGGAAAAAATCGTCGGAATTTAAAGAATATAATTCATTCACACGTGTACACGGTTTACGTAAATTGTTAGTTTTACGAATCTGATATCGGAATTTAATAATTAAAAATCGCGGATCCAATATGCCTGACGAAAATTTGAAATTCCGACAGAATCCGAAGAAAAATCTCTGTGACCAGACGTTTTTAGGGTCGCTCATCGAACTCCGCACACTTAATTTTCAAAAACAAACCATTCGTATATTTTTTATAACACCGTGCTTTTCGTAGTCCTCGTGAATATCGTTTATCGCTTGCCGATCTGTGAAATTCTGTAAAAGAAATCTTTGATCACGGCAACGTGTACGAGAGCTTTTCATCACCGTGTTGAGAATTTCCGACTGCGTTAATAATTTGAATATTAGCCCAGTCATTTTAGACTAAAATTAGGGATGAAATTACATTAATTTTGAACAGCAATTTTCTTTCACGAATCGTGAGGTGAGGTCGCCATATTGATTTTGTTTCCCCAATATTATATATTCGCGCGAAAAATATGAGGATACATCCGAAATTTCCAAAAAATATTTTTTGAAAAAAGAACTAGCATATGGAAAAATCTTGAAAATAGTACATGTGAATGGAGAACACGCAAAAAAAAATTCAAAACCTCACCTATCTACGTTACAAAAAAAAAAAAAAAAAAAAGGAGCCGCAAACGAGTTTTTATTGTTTACAACAAATAGAGGAAAAAAAGGAAACTATCCCAATTTTAATTATTTAAATTCTAAGTCCGATGCCATGGTTTTTTTTTTTTTTTTTTTTTTTTAAGAGATGAAAAATTTCACACATTCTTCACCAAAATCGACGAATCTTTGCGTTTCAAAGGTTTTCAATTAGAATCGTTTGCGAGAAAAAAAAACACATAAATAACGGATACGACGATTTTAGTGATACGTATGCGTTTTGAGTGCTTTGTTTTCAACGAATGCCACGAAAACAAAAAATTACACACCCTTTTACCACCAAAAAAAATAAAAGAAATAGGTATAAATTATGCTCTAATTATCCCGGATTACCAGACAATTCCCGTGTTTTTCCCAATTTTTTCACGTTATTCCTGTTTTTTCCCAGTTTACGTACATAACGTGTAAATAACGGACTAAATGAACGGTAATTACATTACGAAGCGCAAATTTCTGATTTTTGCATCGCTATCGGGTTAAATAATATATTTACAAGACAAGATATGAAAAAAACTTGGCGATAATTTGTATCGTTATTTGTTTATACATTTCTTACTCATAAACTGTGTTACGTAAAATATTAACCCTGTTGAACCGATGATCAAGTTCTCGGGGAAGAACTTTTAAAATTAAATAATAAACTTTTATCCGACCATTCGATATCGCTAATCATTATCATCGTAGCACGGATTTTGCAACCGCTCATAAAACCTAACAAAATTCTACGCCGCCTCCGACAATGAGCTAAATTAACGTGCAGATATTCGGTATGATTTGTACTGGATTGAAACGGAGAAAGCAATTTTAGAACCAAGCTTTTACAGCCCCAAGTCACGAACAGCGTCGGTACATTAATCGTCGTCACGTTAATTGCGACACACGCGTGTGCGATCACATTGTCAAAAAAATTTGGCGAAAATTCACCCAAGTATGACGGCAGAGTTTCTACGTAATGAACGAAAATTTCGTAGTAGCTGAAACACCCGATGGAGTAAAAAGCAGACAGTTTCATCACTGAGAGAAATTTTTAGTTCCGGTTACCGCTCAGTCCTTGACTATTTTCATTTTTTACCACGATCGAAAAATACAGTTCTAGGTAGAAGATGAAAATTAGTTTTATAGCCGTTACCGGAAAGTCTAGCATCCGTTGCTATTCTTTCTCATTGCGATCGCTGCAGTTTTTTTTAACGATACCTGTTTCTACTCAATTTTTCTAGTTACTGCAACAAATGAAAATTTTCTCAGTACTGTTTCTTTTTTTTTTTTTTTCTTTTTTTTTTTATTGAATAATATTCCCCGCTTATCGTATCTCGGTTGAGAAGTTTTATCAACTCTTGACTGCCCCATACTATTTTATCTGTGTATTAAAAGTATGTTGATGTATGTGCTGTTCTCTTTTTTATTCATAAATATTGCTAATCATCATCTCTAGATGGATAATTTTAGGGTCAGTCTGTCTGACCCCAGTGCCGGGGATTCACCGACTACTCTCTCTATCAACGTATACTCCAAAGTACGGGAAGTCGAGCTTCAGTGGTTTGTATATATATGGGGAGATTCTACTGTACCGTACGTCCAGTTCTGCAAAGACTTCGTCGAGAAGAAGAACGTCTCTTTAATTTCTCCGCATCTCCTTCGACTGCCTGTCAGAGTTGACATGATTTGGACTCGCGAATATCTTTGGCTCTCGTGCCTTGTGTTTGTTTTTTGCGTAAGTACCTTTTCAATCGTTTTCGTCACTGTTTCGTAGATTTATAAGCTTCCGTTGTCGCCACGCGACTCCGCCGACTTCCGAATTCCCATTTTTCACGAGGAAAAATCTCTTTTCTATCAGCCTTTGTTCGTCGTTCGACTCTCTGCCCGTCTCTTGACGTCTGCCTGACAATATCGTCTCAACGTGGTTTCGATCGTATCATTTCCGACAGTGTCTTTTGTTTCGATAAGTTTTCGTTTATTTTACGTTTCGTCGATTACTTGTCGCGTCGCCTTCTGCGTCGATGTCGGTCTTCGAGCCGCGGTGCCTAAGTTTCGTGATTCCCAACGAATCGTCGTCAGTTGAGGTTTCTTTGTCAACGGTTGAACGTCACCTCGACACGCGTTGCTTCATTATTTTAAACGTTGAATCAGCTTCAATTAATCAATATTCACAATCCGAATCTCAACCACTTCCTCAAATCAATTGGCTACGATTATAATTCATACGTTTTATATTCCTTTGAAATGATCTGAAACGGAAAGTCTCGCGACTGATCGATTTCGAACTAACATCGAGTTTTATTATTTCGTTTTTTACGATAGGTTCAAAGTCTACATTCCGCCCCGGTGAAAACTCCATTGGCGAATGATCCAACGGACAGAGGAATCAGCAACAGATTGGACAAAGCAATGGGATGGGCTGGTTACGACGATCCAAGGGAAAGCAAAATCCGCGCGGGCATTCACGCTGGATATCACGAGTATCAATACCGCAAAACCGGAAATCCCAGGGAACATGAACGCGCCAAGGATCAATGGGGTGTCGTCACTGGCGGCGCGAGAGATAACTTGCAGAAATATGATGCACAGCACTAATCGGCAGGAGTGAAAATGAAGGCGAAATATATATGTCCGCACATGATTAACGTACCATATATCTAAGATATTTGCTTTTTGCTCGTGATAAAACGAGAAATAACAATTTTGCTTCAATTTCCTACATATTGCACTCATTTATATTCAATGCGTACCGAATAAATATTCTGTGTATTTCAATAAACGTGATATTTACGTAAAATTCGGTTCCTCCAAGCTTTCCGATTTATAATTTCAGTATGTACAGACTAGTGTGAAGTTTTGCAACGAACTCTACAACGAAATGAAGAGGAGAAAAAAAAAGTGTTGGTTTAGTTTTTTTCGCTCATATCTGTCACTGGCTATAACAGAACGCGTAACTATGTATAATCTTACAAAAAAAAAATCGTTTTTTGTGAGTCTCGGTTAACGAAACCCCTAAGTCAACTTCATTTATCAAATTTGCTAAACAAAAATAATTAAAATATTAACGAATCAATCGCTAACACCGCATGCGTGTATATACATATATAAATATAATAGGATTACGTTCGTACGAAGAGGATTTAGAAAAAAAAAAGATTAATCAAAATGATTATTGTATTCGAAACAGTTCTTGTGTTGCAGCATAAATTTTCTTCTCACATTCTGTGCACTGTCAATCATTTGTTACTTCTTGGCCAGAAAAATGAAATTCATTCGATACATGTGAAAAAATTACAAAATATCTCAATAGAAAAATTACAAAAAAAAAAAAAAAAAAACGATTCACTGTAGGTTTAATACAATTGTTTCAATTTTTAGAGAGAAACATTCAGAGTCGTATAGAATGGAAAAAAGAATGAAGAAAAAAAAATAAACAAACACACGTTTCGGTAATTGAACTAATAAAATACATAGAACGAATATTAATCTCAATTATTACAGAGGACCTATGGCGTGAGGGAGAGTGAAAAGATAAGTGAGAGATACGAAACAAATGGTGCATGTTAATAAAACTTCCCAATTGATTCGGCGTCTTTTTTTCGTCCAAGAGAGTACACGTATAATTATATTATTACGTCACATATGTAAGAGAATTATATCAGCTACGTCATGTCGAGTGTGAAAAGAGAAAGAGAAAAAACCTATTCCACGAATACCAAATTCTATAAAATCTGTGAATAACAAAAAAAATACTTGCATAACACCGTCGCGTGTGTGCAGAATTGCAGATACCTGCATTGTACGTACAACCAAGCCGTAAGTGCGGTGATTTTATAGAGACACTGCTGGAGGATAAACGCGTGTTTGCGTACATGCGATGTATGTACGAATATTCACGTGTGAATACACCGACTAATCGTGAAAGCATTAAGGTAAATATTGGACATTCCCAGGGCGTGTGGGTATGCAGACAATGGCGGGCATAACGCGTGCATGCGTGTATGTGTATATCATTTTTAATTAAACAATAATAATTCATCTACGGATGACGGCGATGATGATGATGATGATGATAAAAATAAAATTTTACGGCACATATGCCGTGAATCGAGGAAAAAATTAATAAATCGAGCGTGAAATTTCTGCGGGTGGTGAGGAAATGACGGAAGGATGATGACGATGATAAATACTTGACGTACCGGAGTTTAGAATTCTCTCTTTTCTCTTCAGAGATAATATCAGACAGCTTAATAATAATTAGTGTTAATAAACGTACGTTCGGATATGGTTAAATAAAAGTATTGTTATCATCATCAAATTTAAGTTGAACCAAATATGTTCGTACAAAAATTGAAAAATTTTTTTATCGATCGTTATTTGGCTCGGCTGAAATTTTTGATAATAATAAAAAAAACATTTACATCGCCGTATCCAAATACAAGTTTTTTTTTTTTTTTATCTCAACGGTGATAATCAACTCGTTTCTCAGTTTTATAATCAAGACGTAGGTATAAATTTTCGTTATACTTTGTTCTTCGATCGAGGAAAGAAGAAAAATTAAAAATAGAAACAGTATATACAACGGTATATTTATTTTTACTCTGCTTATTGTTAGTCGACGCGAAGAGCAAGATGTTTTGTGTAATATTCGAGTTCACAGCGCGACCCTTTCCTCGATTCCGTTTATCGCCGCACGAAATCGGGCAAAAGGAGGAAACGAAGGAAGGAAGGAAGGAAGGAAGGAAGGAAGAAATGAAAAGCTGATGAGAAGAGGGAGAGAGAAAGAGAGACGCTGTTGTTTTTATTAAGACGGCTTCCTCTGGCCGATGATGCCGGTTGAGCGACCCCCGAGAGCGATCCTCCCCCCCCCGCCGCCCTGCCAGCCCTCATTCCGCTCATTTATTTCATTGTCGTCCCCCCTTCCCCCCGGTTAAGGCAAATAACAGTATAATTGTTATTTGGAAGAACGCCACGGTTCTCCCTATTCACCCTGTCCCTTTTAATAGACAGCGGTAGACTGAGAAAAATTTCATTTGTTGCCATAACTAGAAAAATTCCGTAAAACAAGTATCGTTAAAAAAAAGAAAAACTGTTCGAATATTGTCGGAATTAGGAAAAACGCGTAAACATTTTCCGCTATCGTCGATCCTTTTTTGGTTATTGCAACGCTGAATCAGTTCCTGAGATTTACTCACTCTACTTTTTTTAGTTAAACAAGGCAAGGCTTTAACGTCAATTTATTCTTGCACGAGCGTTAAATTTTCGCAACGGTTGCAAGAAAATATAGTAAAAGTGATCGTAATGAGATAGAATAGTAACGAATATATAGACTTTCCAGGTTCACAATCAGCGACCCCAAAACCGGTAGAAAATCGTCTTGTTATTGTTGAAAGTTGATCGCAATAATGTGCGACTCGTGGGGGGTTAAAAATCCAATAATGAAAATTCTTAAAAATCTAAACCCAGAGTGGGACATCAGCTTTCGCTTCTAACCTTTTTTGAGCAATTTGAAGTAAAATAAAAAATGAAATTAAAAAAAAAAATAATAATGAAAAAATGTCCAACTTGGAAAGAATAGTCAATATATATTTTTTGGCTCACTGCTTAAACATTTTTAAACACACGACACGAGATTTTCAACAATTTCTTACCGTCGTATTTCCAAACCCAATTAGTTATCAGCAATTATTTCACCTTTATGAATAAAATATTATACATACATACGCAACGCAACGATGGATAAATATAGCGAGCGTGATTTTCGAACGCCAACGCACAGACAAGCATGGAAAGAGGAATGCAGGTCCATTGTCATATTATCATTAGGTTCGCGCTCGAATGAGCGAGCAAAGCTAGTTCGATTCTACGGTTGATAAATCAGCGTTCGTTGCATTGCGTTGCATCCTCTCCTCTCCTCTCTCTCTCTATCTCTCTATCTCTCCATCTCTCTTTTCCGCTCAACTCGACGAACATTATTAGCAGTACGCAATATGCGCAGATATCCGTGAACGCAGGAAGTGTGTCGTAATAAAATCTGCCAAATCATACGTCGCAACGTTTACCGACTACGAATAATATTCTACATATTATAATAAATAAACAACGACACTCTGTACGTACAAATTCATCCCAACACCTGCGAATGATTTGCCAATGAATAAATTACACCACTGCGTCTGATACGACGATACGAAAAAATAATCTAATACATGTGCACGCGCACGGAAGAGAAAGAGAGAAGAGATCAATCATTTTTGATATGTTTCTCTTTGTTGTTTCTAGGTACGTACCTATGTGTGATAAATTGTTATCAATACTTTACACCGCAAAGCCACATTCAACCGTCGCACTGCAGCTGATGCGGCATATTTTATACGTCAATAATAAAACACCATCTCTTTTACATTATACGTACCTATACGCGTGCATATTGAATATTTTTCATACGTAAACGCGGCGTTAAAAACGAATATCAAACAACCGCTCGTCACAGTACTGTTGCAGATTGATCGGTCATGTTAATTGTTATTTCACAACAATTACAACCCCTCCCCCCGCAACCAGTTACACGTCAAACGCATACTATTGAACAATTAATCAATTACCTAACCGTCGTATGTCAAATGAGTGAGCCTAGACTACATATGTGTGTGTATATATACATACGTATAATATTATCGTGAAACCTACGAATTATCATCGTTATAATAATTATTATCATTATTATTATTGTTGTACACATATAATACAATGCAATTACACTGTGTATTAATTACTCTATATTATACATATGCGTATAATAGATAAATCGCTATCCTCAAACTGTTGCAATAATAATAATAATAACAATAATAACAACAACAACAACAACAATAAGCTTCGGAGAGTGGGGGATGGTTTACTTGCAGGGATCGGAAGCGTTTCTCACTGCTACGGTATCTCCTTCTCCTCATCCTCCTCATCTGCTACTAAACTTTATTGCTCTACTCTATCAAAGGACGAGCGAGAGAGAGAGAAAGAGAGAGAGGGAGAGAGACCCTGGCCTTTGTTACCCCGGGTGGTTATGTGAGCAGTTTGAATCGACCACTTCCGGTCCGTCGAGGAGACGTTTGACCCTAATTATTATGTCGCGTATGTTGGTGCGGCATGAAATTACAACAACATGTTAAAATATGCGGCGGCCCGTCGTTGAGAATATCGCGTATCATATTATCCGTGTCTTTCGAGCCGGTGAATAAAAACCAGAAGGCTGAAGTTGGGTAACGTTAAAAAAAACATGATGGGAATAAATCGTTGTTCTCTCAGTTTTGAAACGAATTTCTGACGAGTCGACTTTTCAAAATGTAAGCGTGTATTTTTCGTTACGATTTACCGGCTTGAAATTTCATCGAAGTACTTGACGAGTTTTTCCTAAACATCCGTCGTGTTAACGTAACGTTACTAAACTTCGACCTTGTCAAAAATCATCGTTACACGATTCAAGACGTGGTTGAATTTTGCGATGTTGATGTATAAATTCATTGGCAAGAAAAAAAATCCACTACCTTTGCAGGATTTATTTTACCCAATTCAGTAATCCATAATTCAAGCAAAATTTAATCGTATCATCAAGATGAGACTAAATTTTTCGAAAATCGTTGTAAAGATTTTTCAAATCAATCGTACTTGTTTCTATGCGTTGTTACAATCAACGATACTAACTTCAATATTGCGAGTAAGCAGGATGACGATATCATAAAAAGAAATGTTAGAAAAATCGGCCAACACCTTCAGTGGTAATTTAACACTAACCCAAAAACTGTTTTATTCATCGAATATAAAATCGAGCGAGAATTTTGCAGTTTTCAATATATACGTATAACAATTCATAATAATGATAATATGCAAAAGATAATTTGCATTTTATGGTCAACAGCGAGAGGCTAACTAGGCTGCACACACGAAGCTTTCTGATCGGCATCGAAATAGCGCGGCAGCAACGTTTCGCTTCGAAATGCTGCAGCGAGCGAATTCAGAGAGATAGAATCGAATGGACAAAATCCAACCACCCCCGCCTCTCTCTCTCTCTCTCTCTCTCTCTCTTTCTCTCTCTCTCAGAGTAATAAATAACATTTATATATCGGAGTCGTTATACATATATGCATAATCCACCACCACCACCACCACCACCAGGGTGGCTGCAGGCGTTGACTTTGTTTATTTCTGATTAATTGGAAAATACGGATACTGCGAGCGTTGTTGTTGTTGTTTTTGTTTCTTTTTTTTTTTTGTTATCATTATTATCGTACGAATATGCATGCGTATGGCGTATATTTATTATTCTCCACCCTGAAAGCTCCGGTGTTACATATATATTATATGATTTGTATAATGCAACATGTATTATTATTATATAATACATTATACACCGCTTAGGACGTGCAGCAGGAACAGATGCGCATAGGGCTGTGTTTTAGTCGATTTTGCAACAAGGCTGAAACTAGCAGCAGTCAGAATTTTCAGCCAAACGTTTTAACGTTTATTCGAATACCGTAATGAAGAACGAGAATGAAAACTTTGTTAAATATCTACAAGGCTGAAGTTAGGTAACGTTACCGTATCGAGAGGTGGACAAAAAAAAAAAAATTACTACATATTTTGCACGTTTAGAATAACTCAAGAAGCTGAATTTATAAAGTCTCAGTTTATTCGTGCCTTGTTAAAACGGTTTACGAAATTTCAGGTAATCCTCTAAAGTTGCAAAGTAACGAGTATTTTTTTAAAGACGCATAGTTACAATAACGTTACAAACTTAGGTCACGACGTATATCTCTAACCCCCGAGAATTAATAAGAGGATGAAATCAAGCTGCGTTTTTGGATTTCCAAAAAGTTTAACACGTCTGGATGCCAAATCTGGCTGCTCTAGCTTCACCTTCATAATATTTTGTGGAATAATTTAGAGAGTAGGTCTAGAAATAAATGCGAATACTCACACACAACATGCGTGACACACGTGTACATGCGTGTGTATAAATTACACACTCGCAACAAACTAATGAAATAATTATTACACCGCGAACAACATCCGCCCTGCAAATTAGAAACCACGAACTATAACGATGTTTAATACGTATGATACTATATATCTACGTTACGCACACGTTTTATACGTGTGGGGGAAAAAAGAAGAAGAGAAAAAACCGTCGTCTACTATCACACATACGATCGTGTTGTGGATAAAGTTTCTAGTGTTTTAATTCATAATTATGCTGCAGGAGGAGGACGGAGATCAGACTCCAACGATATTTCAGTGTAAACTTTTAATCAGCAATATTATTCACCGACGACGACAATTCGCACGTGGAGGAATATCCTGTGGTTGTTTTCAATAGGCAATCTAGGACGGTTGAAAAAATTAAACTAGAAAAAAACTAGAAAAAAACAAAAAAAAAGACAAAAAGAAAAACGACGGGGAGAACAGGCAGTGAAAAGCCAACAGGACCCGAGTTGGTCTCGTACATTTTGCGAATATAAGATTGAGAGAGAGAAAGAGAAAGAGAGAGGCATCGTCTGCGGCCGACGTGAGCTGCGGTTGAACGAAGCGGCGTAAAATTTCTGTCGAGTGGTTTACACTTGACTGGAGAGAAGCTTTTTCAACAAACAGTTCAGGTCGTTCGTTTCGTCCGCGTCCCCAACCTTTCGCGATTGTCCGGGCTAATCAATGCCCTGAAAGTGCACCCCCACCCTGCCCTATTCGTGATTGTGCAAAAGAGAGACGAGGAGAGATAGAGAGAGGGAGGGAGGAAAAAGTTTTCACCCTCTTTCATTGCCGCAGCGCCTCTTCGTTGTATACACGTGGTTAACAATTACCCGCGTGTGACGAGCGACGATCGAATAGCTCCGTGACAAATTCAAGAACATTTCCTCGAGATTTTCAGGTAATTCAAGAACATTAAAAAAAAAAAAAACATTTGCAGGGCACAAGAAAAATTCAATGATAGTTTCCAGGACTTTCGAAGGGCAAGCAAAATTTAAGGATATCTCTAGGGCCACTCGACACTGTGAAAATTGGCAGCGTCCTCGAAAAAGCTGGAAAGCAGACGTATATTTTCGAAAAAAAGGGAGAATAAATGTTTACTCACGTGCCGTGTCGGCGACTTCCGGATGCAGGGCGAGCAGCAGGGGAAGCAGGAGAAGCAGGGCGGCACGGACGGAGGTATTCGGGATTCGTTCCATCACGGCATTTCACTCTCGGGGTTTTTCTTCCGCCCGAAGAAGAAGGAGAAGAAGAAGAAGAAGAAGAAGAAACACAGGGGAGAGGGAAGAAGAATAAGATGCTGAGCGATCTCCTCCTCCTCTCGCCACACTCTCCAATAAACGCTGGGGCGACGAACAACAAGCACACTTCACCTCACCACGATGCTCGATCAATTATTACCGCGCACTGTTTACTCACTGCCGACGGCGCGACGTAGGAAGAAAATAAGCGAAAATTTAACAACACACAAAACAAACGGAACACGCCAGTCCGAGACGCAGGAACGGTGGATCAGGAATCGGCGACCTGAACCGGCAGCATCGCGCCGATTTATTTACACGCACTCACGAGATGATCGCGGCCACGACGATGCTGCGAAAATATTTGCGGAAACGCGAATTTGTTAGAGCAACGGTTTTTCCTCACGCTCATCTTTATCGCGTCCGCGTCTGGGCTGAAGTTTCATCCCAGAGTAAGGAACAACGCGGCTGCCGATGGTCGGATTCTTCTTTGTTTTTCTTGCGTCGAATCGAAGCAATCGAATCGCAGTTGCCTTCGTTATGTTTACGTATTATATATTCGGGAGCGGCGAGACGCGTGCACGACACAAACAACAACACAACAACAACAACTACACGTAGAAAAGAAAAAGAAAACACTTTAATGGAAGATACTTATTACCCTGTTACAGGTCGGTTACACGCTGCCGTTGCTGCAGCATCGTACGATCGTATTTTGTTTTTTTGTTATTCGTTAGCGATCGTCACTTCTCAACTCGCAGCGTTCGATACTCGAATACTCACCACGACAGGCAATTGTTTTCTAACAAATCTAAACTGACCTTCTATCAATGCGCCTTACTTCACACTTGTCTGGACCGCTTCGCAATTATTATATTTTCGAATAAAACGAAACTGACCGATTATTAATGCGCCTTACTTCACACTTGACTTCACTTGCTTCGCGACGAATTGTACAAACATTCATCCGCCGTTGCAACCGTCGATCATCCGGTACAGAAACGACGATTAAACGAAGAGCGGCGTCGACGCGTCCGCAGCCCTCTAGAATCTCCGTCCAACTGAGTAAAGGGATGGGCGTGGAAACTGGAAGAGGATGAAAATCGGGGCGATCGGACCGTCGCTGCGGTAACGACGAAAATAAGAAAGAGACACGCGACCCGTTCGGCTTCTGGATCTGAACTGAACGCAAGGAGGACCAACGAAGCGGGCGAGGCGCGTCCGTCGCCCACCCTTCTGTCCTCCGATCATCCCCCATCCACCGAGCCTCGACGTCTGCGCGGAAGGCCCGAACGCAACTAAACGCAACGGCAACCCCAACCAACGCAACGCCCGACGACGAGGAAGAAGTTTCGCCCTCCCGGCGTCGCCTAGGAGCGACTCGAGCTGCTCCTAGGTGCAACTTTCCCCGCGAGTCGACGTTTAAGCTCTCCTCCTCCTTCCGGGACTCTCTTTACGTCCTACCTTCATTTTTTTTCACATTCTTCCTTGCTCTTTGTTTTTTACGAAGGGTTGGAGGGGGGGGGGGGGGGGGCAAAGCTGCGATTCTTTTTTCTACAGCTGGAGAACCTTTTCACGTTGTATCGCAGCGTGTTCTCTTCACTTCTTTTCTTGGCGAATTTTGACTGACAATGAGAGACGGAAAATACGAGGGTGAAAACTCGCCTCGAGGTTTATTAGATGAAATTACTAATCTGCACCACCCGACGGTTATACGCTGTGGCGATTACTTCGAGGGTCAGACTTACGGTCTGAACGTTGCCGCGTTTGAGAGCGATAAATTGCTGCAATTTTCTTTAATTTTGGCAACATTCCCGGCTAATGTTCTTTATACGCACCTATAGCGTTATACGTATACGCACTACAAAAACAGGACGAAGTTTACTTACTTTCTTTACAGAGGGATTTTTGGGGAAAATAAAAAAAAAAAAATAAATAAAAACAAAAGTAGGGGAAAAGAATCGTCATACTAATCGTGTAAACAATGCTTTACGCAATTACGCGAAACAACGTCTCACTTTTTGCTCCGCCCGCGGGAACGGAACGCGCACGGCCTGGTTTTCTTTCTCTGCACGCCTTTTGTTAATGGGGCTTTACATTATCCTAAAGAGAAGCCCGGCAATGGCTAGAAGGCTTTGAACAAAACAATTTCTGCACCTCGTTTATTCAAGTTAGAGAAACCTACAAGGCGAGCAACGGTTGTATTGTCTACCATGCATCACCTGATGAAAAATATTCGTATTTTTCGGTGCTTTTGAATGACCCCAAGCAGGCAGAAATATTTTCTCGATTTTATGTTAATCTATAGTACATTAATTACTTCGAATATATATGCGCCATTTCTGCTCCGGCTCATCGCTGGAAGTACTTAGCGCGAACAGAACGCCAGGGCAAACAAGAAAAAAGAAAAACACTCCAATACGCTGCTCGACCCATTTCGCCATCTCAAGGACGCGATTTACTTCCGCACAGCAAGCAGTGCTCGGCTCGTGGATCGGGGGATAATAAGAATTTCCCACCCCAAGTCTAGGTCACGCAGTGACGAGAGATGCTCGTATTAGTTTACGACCCAAGCTTCCCTAGTTTCGCCTCGAGGATTGTGCGTAGGTATACAAAGTCCAGCTACTACACTACCCAGCAAACTCATTTATACCTACCTGCAGGTCGGAAGCAAAAAGCCCAGTGGCGAAAACCAAGACGTTCGAGGACTACCGGCTCGTTACTTTCGGCGGTCGAGTCAAGGGACCAAGATTCATGCAGGAAGCCGCGGAAGGAAGAATGGAACGAGAAATCAACGTCCCGTAACGACACGACGAGGTCGCCGCCTTATACGTGTACTACACGCGTGCCGCCTTGCCTTTGGCTTTTGGAAACGATACATAGAAAAAACTCCCGGGATAAACGAATTGACGATACGACCTTTCGTCTTCCCCCTCTCCCTCCTCCCTCCTCCTCATTCTCCGCCGCCGATGCAAAAAAGAGACTTCGGTAAGGCGTGTCCTGCTTTCTGTCTAACAATAGAATTGACTCCGTCGACTGTGCTCGTCCGGCCGAATCAAGTCGCTTTGAGTCGAAGATAAAAGCTTTACAGGACACACTGCGCGGACCTTTGTGGAACCGCGTTTCGGATAGTGTAAGGCTCCCGCGGACAATGTACATCCTCCCTAGGACGAAGCGTGCCGGGATAGTCGGTGGAAAGTTGTCAGGACAGGATCACGGACGAGAATCGGCAAAAATCGCTCGAGCAATTTATCGTACATAGAAACTCTCGACTCAAGGTTAATTCCCGGACGTATAGCTTTTTCCCCCGTTCTTTATCCCTCTCGCTCTCCTCCCTCTTTGCCTCGTCGACCTACACTGTCTCCCCTCGTTTCGAGCCCGGAATACAAAGACTTGCCTCGTTTAATCCGCCCTGCAGAGAGCCATTTTCATTTCTCGTCAACCCTGTTCCTGGCAAACTCTACATCCACCACCCCCCACCCCCTCACCCATCCGCAGCAACCCATCAACCCGCCTATGTATACTTTCTTCGCCAACATCCCGGCGTCGTTAAGGCCTCGCCGTCTTACTCGAGAGCGTGATCGCTTCATCCGCCGACTCTCAACTTTACTCTCGCGACTTACCTCTATACGTGCCTCATCGTCTCGTCTTTCCGCAACTTCCCATTCGCCAGCTCCTTATCCAGTTTCCTGGGCGCTTCTATCCCCGATAGATTCAACCGATGTGTGTGTACGCCCACCTGCGCAAGGATACCGTAGCACGTCGTTATTAATTATGGAAACACGTAATTCAGAGCGCCATTATCGAAAATCAGAGTTATGCCGTTAATAGTTTGAGATTAATTACTATCAGAGTTGCTGGTTCGTCTCGCGTAACGCGTCGTTGCTGTTACTACATCACTCCTGTTGTGAATAATCGCGTATCGCGAACGACTCATTGTCAGGTTATGCAATCGTACTTGCGGGTAAGCTTTGCGTAACACGCGATCATTCGAGGGTGTTCGATTTCCGACTAGATATATGTTGTTCGGATATTCCAACTTTGAGGAACTGTGAACTCCGATCGTTTACAAGATTATTAAGCTTCGGGAACCAGAAAGCTGCAAATATTTACCCTGCTGTTATCAAATAGAGAAAATCGCAGCCGCTGTTTCATGTGCGCATTTCAGTTCTCAATCGTCGTAGCACTGACGCAACAGGTTATTACATTCGTTGATGAAACATGCCTCTTTAAATTTGGCCCGAGCCATAACATTGGGGAAAAATCACTATTTTCTTATTTTTACAATTACTTTGAAGGAACGAAGATTCCAAAAGTATGTTTTGTCTTATTACGACTGACCGAATTTCAAACAATTCCAAAGTCACGAGGTACCGGTTTCACCTCGGCATGAACCGTTACGGTAACGTTACTAACTTCAACATGGTTATATCTGAACATAGAAATAATGAAGCAACGCGTTATTTTAAACATAAAGCGTGGTTACTATGTTCTAAATCACAGAAATCACCTGTTTTCATAGCTTGATCCAAAGTTCAACTCCGAGCGTCATCTACTATTTGATAAGTCCCTTTTGTTTTGCCGCATCCGATGTGGCACTACCTCTTCGTTTTAGCGCAAACTTAATAACAAAAACTGAGCCCCTCTAGCAGCCCAATCATTCCTCCCGTTGGTTAGTTTGTTGTTCAGGCTTATCAAAGATGGCGAAAGTCGCGGTCGCAGCGGTGCAAGGGAAGAAGGCCTTGTCTCTGTTACTGGGAAAGTGCGTTCCCTGTGTAAAGCAAAATGCCTCAAAAATACGGGTTCAGCATTTTAAACTCGACACAAACCTTAACATGGTACGTACGTTGTAATCCGGTATCTAAATCCGAATTGCGCTGATCGTGTTTAAGGTTATGTTACTCCTTTTCCTACTTTTTGGGTTCCAGTACTACCGAGAGAACTCCTTCTTCTACGCCCACGATCCCCAGGCGTTGTGCAAACCTGGAGACACTGTTTTGATTAGGGAATTGCCCAGCAAAGTGACTCGCCTCATCACACACGAGGTTCGCATCACTCGTTACATACAACCTAATAAGTTTAAACGCTGCTTTTAAGTCGGATCATGTGTACGACAAATTACAGATCCTGGAGATAGTTTACCCATTGGGTGACGTAACGGATCCTGTGACTGGAAAGAAGGTTGTTGTAGGCAAATACAGGTGCGTTGAATCCCACTTTCCAGCAGATTCTCCAAACATTTAAAAATTTCGTAAATTTCTGTTTTGTTCATTATCATTTCTACTTCTTTACTCCAGGGACGATATCAAGGCAGAGGACAAATTGTTTGGAAGAACAGAGTCTGCTTTTGATTATGATAAAGCACCTCCGAGGGGAAGCCAGGAGGATAAACGTGACTTCAGTCACAGAGAAACGTACACGAAGTATCACGAAGATCCAAATGACCCACAACCATATGCCGTATAAATTTGCAGTGTCACATCTTACAAACTAGCTTAAAATACATGTTGATACATAAATTACAAGTCTCTTCTATTCCCCTCTAATTTACCGTATTCTTGAACTCATATGAAACTGCAGTCATAGCTTAAAGTTCGGTAAGAACTTCTTCTGAGCTAATCTTAACTGGTACTTTATTGGATTCGAAGTTTCAACATTCATATCACAAATGTTTATAATTTAAAGCTTCTAAGTAGAATATTCCAGTCCTTACCTAATAATGAGAAAATCAATATTGGTAATTTCCACTTCCTGGATCGAACAGTGGCTGATCATCTTGCTTACGTGTCTATCGTTTGAATTCTATCCAGATTAACGATAAACGTGAGATAATGTACAAATGGCTTCTTTGTTTGTAAAAGTGCTCTGCATAGTGGTTTTCTTGATGAAGACAGGTTGTGTAGAAAATAGATCTCATCGTCGATGCATAATTCTAATTAAAGAAACACTTTAGAGTGTTTACTTATTCAGACAAGAATTCTCGCTCCAAAGCGGCGCCCATTTCGTTCCATTCACCATCATCCTCAGTTGCAGCCACCTCCATAGAATCCTGAGAGTCATCTCCCAAGTCGAAGCCATCCAGGGATCCTTCGCCTCGTCTGAACCTTGTCAAAGGATCATCCTCATCATCTGGGTCATCTTCGTCCTCATCACCATCGCTTACTTTTTTACCTTCCGTAGAAGAGTTATCATCGAGTTCTTCTAAGGTACCAATTTTTCTTCTCTTGCTAGTCAATGCTTCCTCATCTTCGCAATCCTCTGAGAAAAGAAAATGCTGAGTGAATATTTGACAAATTGCTTCCAAACAGAAAATTTGATCTTCAGTCACCATTTAACGAATCCGGCGTTGCCGATCTACGTCGACGGTGTTGTGTTTGGGATGTTTCAATTTGAGAAATAGGTGCAGATGTTTCTAGCTCTTGGTCACTCATATCTTCCTCCACCTCTTTGTCCATATTTGCAATCTCCTCTAGTGTGAATGACATGAGGGGATTTATGCTGTCTGCAAACCTGTCGCCCCCCTCTGTCTCTTGGTCGTCAATTCGGTCTGGACTGCTGCAGTGCGGCGGGGGTACCCTGGATCCACGAGCCTGCATTGATTCATTTCAATTCACTAGGAATATTTTACGAGAGTACAAAGAAATAGTTTCGTTCCAAAAACTGGCAAGATCAAAGAACTACACGTACCTTCTTGGTAAGCGGATAGAGACGCTCATCAACACATTCCCATCGCTCTGCACAAGTCCACAGCCAATCGGGATTCACTATTTTCACTTGCCACATTCTTTTGGCTGCATAAACCTTTGCCGTTCCTGGTTTTATCGCCACCAAATGCGTCGTGTTCTCCTGCAGATCCTGAGAAACATTACAAAAAAAATCACCACAAACGTAAAGGCAATTTTTTGTGAGGAACTTCAAGAAACAATTACCATTTTAATGAGTTACGTACCTGAGATACTTCTGCGCCAAGTGCTCTGGCAACTTTGTAGGCTCGGCTTTGATGCAACTTTTGATGGGTAGCGACTATGCCGCTAAACGTGAGTCGCAGTCCCTTTAAAACTCGTCCTCGCACCCGTGGGATGATATCTCGAAGGCTCTTGTTGGATTCTGCATCAGTCTCCTGCTTGCTGTAAAATTCTGCGTGTATTCTGCGCAATATGTCTTCTAGGTACAGAAGATAATCATCGTGGTCCTCTAATTCCTGTCTCTTCTCTAGATCTTTAAAGCTCTCTTCTTCCGCAGCTCTTCTTTTGACTTCTCCTGACTCGACCAGTTTCTCGGGATCACCTGATACCAATTCCTCCTTTTTTGGTCCCTGTTCACCAACAATCGCCGAATCTTTGTCTGCATTATTTGCTTTTACCTCGTCTGGTTCTGTTAGCTTCTCACCAAGTTCAGGGGCTTTACTTTCCACGGTCTGTTCCTTCTGTTCTCCCTCGTTAATCTTATTCGGTTTCAATTCTGCAGTTTCTACTTGAAGTTCCAGTTCTATTACATCTTTGTCCTCCTTTGTTTCATCCTCAGTTTTCTGTTTGTTAGAATTATCCTCAAGTGTTTGAAAATCTTGGCAGTCGATATTCGGTAAGGCTCCATTTTCCGTTACTTTAACTCTAGTTTCCAGCTCATTAATCTCATCCAAACTAGTGGTTTTCAGTTGCGGAAATTGATCCCGTTTAGCAAGTCCTGGTGGAGCGTGAATGTCCCCGGTGTGGCGAAAGAAATGGTAGGGTTTTACCTGTACCAAATTACCACAACCTTGCCAGACATCCTCTCTATCGTCTATAATGCAGACCATAGAATCGCCGCAAGGAAACAGGGCCCTGCAAGTGACATATAAATAAAATATTAATAATGCTAATTTACTTCTCATGTAAGGAGAAACAAAAACCAATAAAACAAGTATTAGAATTACTTAAGGTTTGCAGTTTTAGATGCTGGGTCGAAACACTCATCTCTCGAAAGAATCCTGTGAGAAAATAGTACCCCATCTTTATCGAGTAGGGCAGCCACGGTATGAGCATAATTTCGAGCTCCGAAAGTACAAATGTGCAATTCGTAAAGGCGACTCATTTTGGCAAGAAATTCTCTTGTTCCAGGCCTTAATTTTGTGTGATACCACGGAGAGTGAGGTCCGTAGAGTTGAAAGTGGTAGACATCCTGAGAAAAACAAAAAAGAACACGTAAATAGAACAATGTGGATACTTCTCATTGACAAATACGTTTCGTTTATGGTATGACCGAATAGTAAATATTACTTTCATATCAGGCGGAACGTTGTCATTGGTAGTGTGGACTATTGTTTGATCCAGATCAACGAGTAAAGCCAATTTTCTATCTTGCAGCAAACGCTTTTCATCTTCTCTGCCAATTTTCTCCGCGAGTTCAGGGCAAACCTTAAGTTCAGGAACGGAGTGCACCATAGGTACACTAGCCTGGGAAGTGACCGCGTTCTGCCCGTCATCCCCAGCAAATTCCTCCCGAAGATCCGCGCCGCATTCGGCGCACAGATCTTTCATGACTGTAGGATGCTTGCATCCCTCAAGCAACAAAACCTCTTGCCTGTAGAACAAAAAAAGGAGGTGAACAATGGCGCTTGGACGAGGCAGGAATTCTCAGGAAATTTATTTTTTAAGGTTACCCGGGTTGAAGAACGTCGCCTTCGTTTGCGAGAACTTTTATAACACGTCCGAATTTGGAGGCACGAAGCTTCTTCTCCGGATCCTTGGAAGGTTCCCCGCCAACGGATACGCTGCGGTAATGGAGGACAACTCTGCCAGCTGACACCATCGCGTTCATCCCGACCCTCCACTTCGTGATCCTACCTGGTTCTCCACCAGCCGGGAACGCGATCTTCACCGTCGCCATGTCTACCCAACACCAGGATCTTTGTGTCGATCATAAACCGATTTGACAGATGACACTTAGCCGAGTAGTCAACAACGCTGATGTTAATTCCGATCGCTTTGGTCCGGGAGGTTCTTGTTTAAACACACTTTGAAAACCGATCGAACGACGGGATTATTTTTGCGCGGGAGCCGCGTTTTCTCGGCCGCTATAGTTCGACTAAATTTATTTACGTACCTTTACATGCGTGTGCGCGCACACACCACTCGCATTTTCGAGTCGGACACGCACCCACACACACAAATCACACAAATGCATCAGAATCCTCGCTGCAACACGGTCTACATGCGACGATAGAAGGGCAATTACTGTTTTAAAAAAACATGTACAGACGCCATCGCGCTCTAGAGGCCCAAATAATAAGCAATTAGAGGTGCCGTCCTTTTACATCCATTTTCTGATGCAATATTCTGACACAATCGACAGTTCAAGTGATTTCATTGGTTGGATCTAACGGAATAGACTAATGAAATCACGCAGTGTCGTATTGTGTCGGAAAATTGACGAGCGATGTATTTTTTTATGATTCCGACAATCCAACAAGAATCGCAGAACATGCATCATGTTATCAGTTATTTATTCGTAAAATAAACCTAGTCCATTGTACTGAACAGTCAATCGCATATAAAGTAGCAATATCGTCAGTTCTACCTTCTCTAAGTGCAGTTCACTGCTTGTCTAATGTACACCTGGATCATGTTATCAAAAATTGTCAGTGATGAAATTAATCTTTCTGGGTAAAATGTCTACGCTGAAACTGCCTGTGTTATAATGCTTCAGAGTTTTCATGTGCCGAGGTTCAGGCCATTTCAACAACATTTTCTGCACTGGTAATTTCCATCTAGTAGTAAAAATAAAAAATCGACGATTAGGTCAGACAACTGAATAGAAATAGCATTGATTAGCAGATGAAAAAAAAGGTTTACCAAATCATCAGTTCCCTTATTTTTTCTCCGCGTTGTCGTTTTCTTCCGAATGTAGCTTTTGATATCGACGTAGTCTGGTGGCTTCTCGTAAATGTCTGGAGGAAATTGAAGTCCAAATACATCAGACAACATAAATGGTTTCAACCAGTTAACCAGGGGCGTTCGTCCATGCGTATAATGCGCCTCTCTATGATAAAAGAGTAATCCGTCAAGGGGAGGGAGTGATGATAAGTTTTCTAAAATTGCGCCAGCATCAGAATCGCAGGGATAATTTGGCAGGGAGAGAATAGGATAGCTATTAACCAAGCTTCCTCTCTCGGTGAGTCCTTGTGTTTCTTCCAGCCGTGTCTTCAGCCAAAAGAATCTGAACTCTGTCTGGAATCAAAGAAGTTTGTTGTGCACAAACAAGAGTCTGGGTTGGATAATAAATCATCACGACAAGAATAAAATATTCGTCCATCAAGGACAATAAAATGCTATTTTCAAATACTACAAATTTTTGTTGTGACAACGAATCCAATTCTAAACACTGTATACGTTACGTCGCAATCGAGCAGTGCCTGATTAGACCAAGCCAAGACATCCAAGGTGTAATAGGTTTTGGTATCCTTGTCCCAAATACAGTCGAGTATTGTACACCTATTCTTATAGTCCTGATAAGTGCCGCCTGGCAGAGTCGAGCTGAATTTCCCGAGTCTGACGCCCCTTTTGTTGTAAGCTACTGTCATCCCCTGTACAAGGATTACTTTTGTAATTCTTCGAATTTCTACCATAACACCAGCAAAAAATTACAGACCTTACTCGCAATGAGGAGCACCCTGCGCCCTTGGGGACATGGAACCATAAGCCACTTTTCTGCGAGATCAGAAGGGATCTCCAACATCCATTCAGACATCATTAGCTGATTTGCATACTTTTGTACCCGCCTGGGACTCCGCCAGGTCTCGTCTTGTTGCACCTCCATTCCTTCGTCGTTGCAGTCATTGCCCTGTAACGCTTCGTCCAAAAGAGCTCGGCCCGAGTCAAAGGTAGCATCTCTATTTCTGTAGATATATTGTAGTCATGTACAGTTGAAGAGTAGGCAAATGTAAAGAAACAAAAATACAACGTCAAGCGCGAAATACATAACTAATAACAGAACTTACTTTTTTTGCTCCCAGAGTAAACGTTGTCGACGAATCTCCTGTCGCGAATCGTCTCTGTAGTTATTTGTTCTTGTCAGATTTTTGTATAATGCCAATCGTGGATTGGTAGGAGTTTTTTCATTCGATTCATTCGATATGTCACTAAGGTTACCGGCCATAATATCGTCGATTATTTAAATGTAGTCAAACCCGCAACATCGCCGATCCCCGTAACCTCTTTCCGGGCTGTCAAATTTCGTCGTCGACGTGGTTGGATCAAGCCCACGATCAAGTCTATGGCCTGTCTATGGGTTGATCCGCGATCTAGTAATCATCTAGTCTATGATCGACGTACCCCGCAGATTTCATCCACTGCCCACCAGGTGCCACTGTGATCAGGATTCCGAGGATCTGTGGCATTACGTTAGACCTCAATTATCAGAAATCGGATAGTACTACCACTATAAAAAGTCACCTCGATTGTAGAGAACTGTCGTTTCAGTCTTACTTCAACGTAAAAAACAGGCCAAAGGCAACAAATGGGTAATCCTCGTTTCATCATCGGCTGATGCGACTTTATGAACGCTTTGTGTGTGTCGTTCAAGAATCAAGATTGAATGAACAAAATGTCGCTGACAAGGTGAGCTGCTGTTTCATTATTACTGTCAACAAGCTTTGGCCCTCACATCAAAGCCTCTGTGTTGCAACTAGTGATTACAACATTTCGCGCTCAATCTATCTATTGAATGCATCATCGCTTTCAAATCCTCTAATAAAAAATCCCCAACTTTTTAACCTAGCTTGCTACCTGCACCAACCCAGGCTGTTTGGGATCGGGAAGATGAAGCAAGGGAACAGAAGCTCCGACAGAGACCTGTCTCCGCTCTTGTCAAGGCTGTGGTAACAGCTCCGCCCTACGGGCAAAGAAAAGGATGGGTACCGCGCACTGCAGAGGTAAGAAAACTGGTTATTATTTCCGAAACTTCATTTGCCTAATGAAGCAAAAATAAAGATAACAAAATAATGATATTCATAGGACTTCGGAGACGGAGGAGCGTTTCCGGAGATCCAGGTCGCTCAGTACCCATTGAGCATGGGCATGAAAGGGAAGGAAGCTACCAGCAATGCACTTGCTGTGCAGCTTGATGCGCAAGGAAAAGTAAAGTACGACATGATCGCTAGACAAGGTCACTCCAAAGATAAGGTAAAGCTGAACGTGGTATTGGAAGTATTTTTGGTGATACATTGATTTATTGGCATTCATTCCTTCCTTCACAGATTGTCTATACCAAACTGAGCGACCTTCTTCCCTCTGAAATAACGACCGAAGATGATCCCGCACTACAGCGTCCATCCGGCGAGGATATAGACGAAATCACTGAAAAGACACGAAAAGCTCTTGAGAAAATAACTGAATCAAAAATAGCAGCTGCTATGCCAGTTCGGTGCGCAGAAAAGCAGGGACCTGCTCAATATATTCGTTACACCCCGTCACAGCAGGGACAGTCGTTCAACTCGGGTGCTAAGCAGAGGGTGATTAGAATGGTAGAGGCACAAGTCGATCCCATAGAACCACCGAAATTTAAGTGAGTTTTTCTTCGATATCCACGCAACTCGCCGACACTAGTACATGAGGAACAAATTTT
The DNA here is from genome assembly GCF_021155785.1 of Neodiprion fabricii. Lineage (NCBI taxonomy): Eukaryota > Metazoa > Arthropoda > Insecta > Hymenoptera > Diprionidae > Neodiprion > Neodiprion fabricii. Next base: position 22,922,497 of record NC_060245.1, read on the forward strand.
TTGATTTTAGAATTAACAAAAAGATTCCTCGCGGACCTCCGTCACCACCTGCTCCCGTTATGCATTCCCCAACGAGAAAAGTTACCGTTAAAGAGCAAAAGGAATGGAAGATTCCTCCCTGCATTAGTAATTGGAAGAACGCCAAGGTGATTAAGACAGAATTTCACCGATTTTCGTCGTTAATAACGATCAATTCATCATCTCACAGGGTTACACCATCCCCCTTGATAAACGTCTAGCTGCCGACGGTCGTGGCTTGCAACAAGTCCACATAAACGAGAATTTTGCCAAACTGGCCGAAGCTCTTTACATTGCAGACAGAAAAGCCCGTGAAGCAGTGGAAATGCGCGCACAGTTGGAAAGGAAATTAGCACAGAAAGAAAAGGAAAAGAAGGAAGACAATCTACGTCAGCTCGCGCAAAAGGCTAGGGAGGAACGAGCTGGAATAAAGTCTGCTGCAGCGCTTGGTAAGTCGAGTAAACAATTAGGAGAAAATATTATACATGCGACAAAATGGTGCGAATAAACATCGTTTGGTTTCAGATAAGGCTGGGGAATCGCGAGAGCGTGATCAATTACGTCAAGAACGTCACAAAGATAGAGCGCGAGATCGTAACTTGGCTCGTGCCGCTCCTGACAAGCGTTCGAGACTGCAACGCGAACGCGAACGTGATATAAGCGAACAAATCGCGCTGGGATTGCCGGCAAAGTATGTTCCCAATTCCGGAGAGGCTCAGTTTGATCAGCGACTATTTAATACAACTAAGGGAATGGACAGCGGCTACGGCCACGAGGATGAGTACAACGTCTATGACAAACCCTGGAGGGACTCCAGCTCAATCGGATCACACATATATCGACCTAGCAAAAATATTGACAAGGATAATTACGGTGATGATCTGGAGAAACTTGTTAAGACAAATAGGTGCGTATAATTAATCAACGATCTAATTTTCGGCTGATCATCGTAGAGCATAATGGGCGGTAAATCATGCGTAAATTTCCTTCTATCTTCAGATTCGTTCCTGACAAGGAATTCAGCGGAACCGATAGGTTCGCGACGCGATCTGGTCCTGTGCAGTTTGAAAAGGACGAAGAAGATCCGTTCGGTCTTGATCAGTTCTTGACCCAAGCTAAACGCGCCAGTAGCAGTACAACTACTACAACAAAACGCAAGGATGACCGAGATCAACGAAGGGACGATCGCGACAAACGCAGAAAACACTAATCTGATCGGCTTCAATTATGTAATTTTATTACGCATTACGCGTGCTTTTTTGTACCCATCCAAGAGAGCAAAATTCAATCTTTTCACATGGATAAATTGTAATTTACGATCTAGAGTACCAATTGCTGTCCTCATTACTGTACGCATTCTTATTACATAATAGTAATAATGTTAAATATACTACTTGGAAATATTTCATCGTGTCTCTTTACAATCTAGGACCAACGTCGAATTTCTTCCAATGTAATTACGATACTCCAGCTCTCTTTTGATTTGTACGAAACAACAATCTGAAACAATCTCGCAACAGCGGAACCCCCTCGAGGGAGTATCAGCTGTTGCTATTGGTTGAAGAGCGTTCAGACGCTCCAAGCAGCGAATCAAATCATCGAAGAGGATAGTTGTCGACGTCGCCGACGAGGGCCAGTTTTCCGGTTGGTATTTTTTATTCGGAACGCGGACGGACGTCAAGCCGTGGAATTTCGTGAGGACCGAGGGACGCCGAGGCAGGGACAGAGACGCCATATTCACTTGTCAACGGACGTCAATCAGCGATCGAGGAAAAGGAACGGAGGAGGAAATCTCGGGGATAAAATAGTCTCGCGGTCGAGTAAAATCCTGCGAAGTAATCGAGGGCGTATTAAAACACGGCTGTTTCACGCCGCGCGTGAATTTTGAGATAAATCTGGAGAGTTATGGCGTCGGAGGAGATGAAGCTACGGAAACGAGAGGAGTACGAGATGCAGCTCTTTGGCTTTCACTCCCGGGCTGCGTACGATGGCAGTAAGAGGACAACGTCACTTCCATCAATTCCTTTGTCAATGCTTTCAGGCTTTATCGGCCTTATCCCGGAACGAATCGATGTTGCAGTCGTCGGGCGAATGTGCTCTGGTTTCATGTGGATTTAAATCATGACTAGAGTCACACTCGTCCAACGATTGTGACGCTATCAACGCGCGTCATCACGCCAACCGAAAATCCTGCCTTTATTCCCACGTTTCGCGTATCAACCGCCAACTGAAACCCTATTTCTCATCTGTATTTCCGTTCTGATTGCAATCCGTTCAGTCTCCTCGCCAATTTCTTTTTCTAATCTGTTATACTTTTTCGACAACTTGTTTCTACTCATGTTCCGTTTCACGTACGGCAGATAACGTCAGACTCTTATGCGACCTTTCAAGTCTGTTTTTACTGTTATTATCAGCGCGATCTAAATCTTTCACATTCCTATGCTTGTCAGGCTCGCTTCTACATGTTGAAACATTGGCATTGTAATCGTTTCAGTAAAGAATATAATAAAGGAAGAGGTACGGTCGGTCTGTCAGAATCTGAGCAAATCCATTGAAAGTAAATATAAACTGGGCAGTGAGGAGCTTTCTGTTCTCAGAACAGAGGCTAAAGATTTGGTTCAGACTTATGAAAACAGAGCTGAATCTCACATGGAATCATTGAATGTAATTATTCCTCTACAGTGTCTTTAGTTCCATCTTCTAAGAAATTTAACAAACGTTAAAAATCCAGGTCATCTTGGTCTTAGATTATCGCCACCTCTTCATCCGCGATTGTTGACAATTGTACTGTGAACCTGACATTGTTTTGCAGAACATTGTACGACAATTCATTGCAATTCCTGACAACGTTTTATTAGACGAGGATAAAGGTCAAGCTGTTCAGGTCAGCGAAGATGAATTCGAAGAACTGAAGACCAAGATGGAGAATCTCCAAAAGAGAGCCGAAGGGGTCAGAATAAATTTCATGAAAATGTTTCCATGTAAAATACCACTTGGAAAACCTATACTCGTTATAAATTTAAATTGTACCCTTTGTTTCATTTAATCGAGGGTGATTTTTGATAGGTCACAATGTTCAACGCCGCTCTACGCCAAGAACTCGAACTTCAAAAAAGATTCAAGGCCTGCGAGGACGCGATAAACAATGCGAGCAGGGAGATTAAAGATAACACCGTTGTACCAAATTTGGATGACCAGATAACAGAATTCATCCAGCAATCGGAAAAACTTAGAATGCAGCTACCAATTCCTGAATCTCAATGCGAAAGGCACAAATACAATCCACCCTTGGAAAATCTTAAAGATTTTGATCTCGTATACCGTGAAACTTTAATTAATACTGCCAATGAATAGCGCAATCTTACTAAGATGTTATTTGTGGCCTATCAAAGTCTAGCAGAATCTTGAGCATATATGTATGTCTAGTTATATTTTTTTATACACAATTAGGTCATTAGATTTTTTTCAATAAAACTATCTGTTAAATCCTGGTTAATTTCATTTCCGAGTTAGCGAGTTGTCGCATGAAAAACATAAACTTAAACTTTGTGCGATCTTGATTATGCTACGCAAAGGTTGTTGCAACAGATAATCTATCAGCTGAGTTCGAACCTCTTGCAGTTTCAAGTTAAAAAATAATCGTAGTCCTTCAAAGAAACAGTTTCATTTGAATTTCTGTGTTACATTGGAATCATTTATTGAGATCTAAACTTGCTTGCATTATTCTGGTTCTCGATCGTGAGAATTATCGATTGTATTAATACTCTACGATTTGTTTCCAATTATTATTGCTTTTGTCAGAATAGTTACCCATATTTAATTCAAGTCTTAACGTGATCGAGTTGATCCATCTACTATCCGTTTGAGACTTCCACGAATTTTTGGTCTCTTCGTTGTTTTCCTTTGAGCTATTATAAGAAACACGAAATAATTTTATTTCTACGTATTCAGTACAAACTAATGTATAAAGTCACATCTTTTAGCCATGCCATATTGTTCACAACTCATCATCAACATGTCTGTTTACCAACGTTAAATATTAAATGATTAAATACACATCTTGATGCTCGATTGTTTCTAGAACGTTCGATTGGATTAGCAGATAATTCCATTTGAAAATCATGTATTATCGAGTCGTCGAGTTCAGTCTATTTCTAATTTCACCGAATCGAGGGATTTCCGATGTAGTGAATTTGTTCAATGGTGGGGATGGCATGTAACATAAAACGGGGGCCATTGGAGATTAGAAAAGCTCTACAGCAGCTTTGCACAGTGTGCTTATTCGACAGTCGACAGTTCCGACAGCGGACACGGAATTTTGTACTTTCCTCGCATGAACTTAAACCGATTGATTGATTAACATTTCTCCTGAAAGTTCCGTTTAAATCAAACGGCTAGTGCCAATGGAAACCGATTTGTTACAGAATCTGCAAGACATTGGGTATGTGGGCAAGTTTTATAGGTTACAACAGTTACCGGCTGATGCAAAGCATTGCCGATTACTAACTTCACATGTGGAATATTTTAGACTACTTTTTTGAGTAAGGAAACAAAGCTACTGAGTTTCCTCAGAAAATTAGCCTAATATGTTCGAAGCTATGAGGATGTTCAAAGTTATAAAAAAAATTATTGGATAATCATATAGCCGAAAAAGATACCCAAACTTGAAGCTCCGAATTAAAGTAACGTTCACAACGTTATTTGTAAGATAATCAGCAAGTTTGTAACGAGGATTTTGTGCTTGATTCCGCAGGTATAGCGGGGCTCTATCTGACGCGAATGAGTTGTCCAAAGCTTTGAAAGATGGCCCAAAGTCAGTGGAGTTCACTAAGTTGGTGGCGTGGCTGGCAGAAGAATTGTCTGCATTTGGAGAGGTGGATGACTCCGTAAACGCTATAACCACGCCAGAAGATTCGAGCCATTTTCTGCTCGAATTAAGTTCATTTCTCAAGGAATTAGGATGCGCGAATCAAAACCTCATTGGCGGTGCTGTGAATCAGAGACTGAGTACAAAGTACGACAGACTTGTTTTACTAGATTATCTGGTAACCGAGCTGATGACTAGCAAGATATTAGGATCATTTAAATCTGACACGGATCAACAGATGGAAGTAACAATTGTAAGTGTTGTAATTGTTATCAACGTCTAGTTGAATCTATCGATAGTGAATTCTGCTCCGTCTTAATTGGATAACTGTCATGTTGCCATTCTTTATTTTTCCTTTCAGAACGAAAGCGACACAGCCAGACATCTAAAAAACATGTTGTTGGCATTGAAGTTTCAAAAACCTCCAGATAACATAAGTGCACAAATGCTGTTCACAAAACTAACTACTAAGTTGAAGGAAGTTGTGGCTCAGGCTCCCCCTGATCTACTCGATACGCCTTTATTTGTGGGCGAGCTATCGAACGACCAATGGGAACGGCTGAATGAACTCCAAGAAGAATTCAAGAACGAGTATAAAACCAGAAGGGAAATGTTACTCAAAAGATTGGATGTCACGGTGCAATCTTTTTTGGTAAAGCATTAAATAACGTCTCACAAAATTCTAGTAAATTTGATGAAATTATCTTATTTTGGAATAAACTAATAACAATCTTAATTTTACAGTGGTCAGAGAATATAAGGTCAAAGGAAGATCAGGTCAACGCATCCTACAAACAAAAACGGAATATCATGTCTCCCGAGCCAAGTGTTTGTATTGCTGATTTACTTGCCGCAAGACGAGATTTAGCCATAGTTGAAAAGACCAGCAATGCTACTGTACGAAAAAATACCAGGAGCCAAGTCAACCAAGTCATTATTGGGGCAGTGCCAGATCGTGGAGGAAGACCTTGCGACCAGCAACCACCTCCACCCGAAATGCCATCTTGGCAAAAAGATCGCGTTGCTGGGCCGAATTCGTCCAGGTAAAACGCGATCTCACAGTATTTTTGTTCATGGATTGGGGTTCTGTGACTTCGTGATACTTGTTTAAGCACATGAATTGAATATCGTTTGAAAATATTTTTCAGAGGAGGCAGAGGTGGAGGTGGCGGTGGCGGTGGATATCGGGACCACAAAGATGCTTCGAAAAATTTTGGCCAAAACCAAGACAGGTTTCAATCGCAGCAGCAATATCAGCAACAGCAACCACAGTATGAAAGTCGTGGTGATTACCGTGGTCATAATCAAGGAGGTGGAGAGTATCACAGAGGCGGTGGAAGAGGTAGAGTGCAAGGAGGATGGGGCGGAGACCGAGGTACAAGTGGCTATCAACGAGGGAATTCTAATCGCGGAACAGGTCGAGGTGGACAGCACTATTAAGACAGTTGCGAGAAAAAAAAAACGGCAACGTCTAAAATAGATGTTATAACGTACCAGATTAAAATTCGAGTTAAACTTAAATCGTTAAATTTATATTTTGCTATTTCGTGAGATCTCTTTTGTTAATTTTATTTAGTTTGCGGTTCTTTATGTTTGATCAGACGCCTCATGGTTGTTAAGGTTGGTTCTTTACAGGTGCAAAGCTTGTATCAATTTATTTGTGCTGCATTTCATCCTGATTCATAGTGAATTTGTTCATCACGTTTGCTCGAAATCGCGTTTTGTAATATGCTTACGGTTTCAACAACATACAGCACATAGCGTTTTGGAATTTGAGTGAATCCTATGTTGGTTTTGAGGCATCGAATGAGATTTGGTTTTGGAAATGGGAATGGTGTTTTCAAGCCTTTAGAATCTTTATAAATAGAGACAGCACAGTTCCCGCGCAGCTTCAGAGAGAGTAAATGTTACAGAATCGCTGTCTCATGAATCCTGTAAACCCCGCAAAGTAAGACTGTTAATGCATTACCTTCATCTCTGTATTTCATCACACGATATTTTATTTCCCATTTAACCTGAACCAAAATATTCACATGGAATCATTAAAAAATATCGTTGATCATTCCTTCGGCAAAAGTGTTAAAAAGTATTTTGTGGTCAACCCAAGTTAAGAAATATCAGTTAATCGGTACTTTGCTCTGAAATTTGAGGTCCACTCTGCACTTATTTTGAGGCATATTTGGACACCAGAGTTTGACTCTAAGTAAAAGTGGATTGAACCTCTGTTTGCAGTAAAGATCTGATCCAAGAGCATTTAGGATAAGAATGTATTTATTAACATAATTGTTATTTATTTCAATTACCTTATAAAGCAGCTCTGTAATGTATATCGCGATTAACGTAATATATGTATAACTTTGCATTCCTACAAGAGGTTTCCGATTCTTTTCTCCCGCTACATGGCACCATACAAATTATTCATTTGGTATTAAAAATATTTTAAAACTACACATATTTACATCCAATTCTGGCGAGTATTTCTCACGTAAAAAACGCGGCTATACTTTTAGACCGCTTTTCTGACTCTCGCGTTTCGGGTTTGTTACGTTTTCTCTTCACAGATGGTTTGCCATTCAACTTATCATTTTCTGGAGTAGCTACCGTGGGCCGAGCAACAGACTTATTTAATTCTTTGGACAAGTTTCGCGCAACGTGAAAATCGGAGTGCTCCAAGTACTCGCGCAGTGGAATTAATTTATCGCATTCTGGACATTTTTCCACCAACTCCTCACCGCCAGAACTATCAGCCAATTTCGTTTCATTGTTGAAAAAGGTGTCTATTTTGTTGATCTTCGGTTGGACAGCAGATTTTGCACGAGAGCGCTTGTGATCATTAACTTTCTGCTGTACAGATTTCACTGTATTTACTTTACTTTCAGAGTCCTTTTTCTTTCGACTTTGTAATATTAAATTCGCTTCATTTCGTAGTCTTGATGGTAAAACCGCCACGATGCTTTCGTCAAGATTATCCAAATCTGGGAATATATCCTGTAGTTTTATTGTATTGTCATCAATTTTTTCCGGAGTCTCTTTTGCATCATTTGAATTCACAGGAAGAACAATGGTATTTCCAGATTCTGGGTCATTATTTTTCAAGTTAAGTACGGCAAGATGCTTTGGATGCGCAGTTTCGTCACTGTTGATACCTTTCAAGTCTTGATTTTGCATTAGCAACTTTACACTCACTGGTTCATTATTCAAATTAGGTTGATGAGTAGGCACATTTTGATCAGCGTTTGTACACGGTAATTTCTGAATTTTTACGACTGTCCCATTTTCAACACTAAATTTTACTTGACCCTCAGGAGCATCAGCTTGATTACCTGGCAGAGCCGCGTCTTGTGGCCCGTTTTTATTTGCATTAAGAATATTCATGAAAAACGATTTTTTAAAGTTGTCAGGTTTCAGTTTTGTATTCTGGCTCCTCAGAAACGACATTGGTGATTTGATAGCTTGATTGCTCTCTGGTTTCACAACACTAGTAGATGCAGTATTTATGCCGTCCTTTCTGACTGGAGACTGTGTTCTTACATCCCCGGAATCAAAAAATTTAGAAACATTGTCTACAACTACGTTTGATTCTCCTTCAGATTCGATTTCCAAGGGCTCAGATTTCGAAGGAGAATTGCATTTGTCTAATGTCGAAGTTGTGGGGCTTGCTAATACTTCGTCAGTTGCAATGGTCGCGTTAGTATTCGCCGTAAAGAAGCTTCGAAAAGTGGATATCTCTTTGTCAATATCAATAAATTTGCTTGCCGACATACCAATAAATACTATTGGATACTTTGCAAATTTAATTATAATATCTAAACAACCCTTCGATATTGTCTCAGCTTTGTACGAAGACAATCGACAAGAGCGAGATTGACTTATAGTTTTATTGTCCTTGTAATAGTGATAACTAACTGTGAGTAATGTTGCCTTACGATTATTCTCTTCAGCATCTTGATCCAATCGTTCAGCCATTTCCAAAGACAACTGAGTCACCCAATGATCCAGCTGTAACAGAAGACCATTATTTTTCACATTATATTGTTATGTATTACGCATTCTTAATAATAGTAAAAATTACGTATAGTAAGAGGCAATCTGGATTTCTTAACTTTTTTTCTTTCTCAAGAGAAAAGAAAACTCACCGTTTCCTTTGCCACAATTGCTCGTTTCCCTGGAAAGTTTTTACAGCTGCCTATAGATTTTGATATAAGTCTGCTGGTAACCGGTTCGTTATCCATTCCACGAGCAATGTTGTAAAGCCATAATCTGAAATGAATTATTCATTCATTAAAAACTATCAAATTAAAGTTGCACATTATGAATCGTACAAACAGATAACGAGTAAGCATACCCGGTTTTATCATCAAATCGTGTTTGCAGATCCTTCAATGAGTAGGACAGTAAATCTGCCATTACATTACAGCCAAGAGACTCAATGACAACATCGCCAAATTTCCCACCAAGGTTTCGCACTTTTTTTACAGGTAGCGTTTGAAAAAGGGACGGAACACCGGCTAAGGGTAAGATGGTTTGCCGATTAGGTTTATGCAAGCCACACGCAAGTTTGGCCAAAATCTGTAAGACACAAACAAAATGTTGATTTGCTGAGTGATTTGATGCAACGAACTGATCTCAACACATCACAAAACTGCGAAATGTGATAAATTCAGGCACCTTGTTATAAGATATGCCTGCAGAGCACCTGTACCCTGTGGTCTCATATATATCAGCTCTTATTCGCTCGATTATAGTACCAGCTACAGCTAGCTTTTGAGACTGAATATCCCCCAATTCCCCGTATGCCGCATTTGCCCACTTTTCGATCCCTTCACGTCTGTGGGCTATAATCATTGTACTATTGAACGTTCGCATTGATAACAAGAAGTTAGATTGGAATCAAAAAATCAATCAAAATGTTTACCTTCGTCATTATTTCCAACAATTGAATATCCGATGACAAATGTGTTCGGAAGACATTCCACCATCTTCGCCGCAGACATCTGGCTTGAAAGCATTTCCTGATTAACAAGTTCTGTGATATCCAAGTAAGCTTCGTCAACGCTCGCACGTTCTACCACTTTACTATGCTTTCTCAATACTTCGACAACTTCCCGCCCGGCAATTCTGTACCTACAATAGAAGGCGTTCATCATAGAAAGCGAGTTTTAAACAGAATTGAAAAAGCTTGCAATCATGACCAAAGTCAAACATTGATCGACATACCTGGATGTATCCGCCTTGCCTCTGACTCCAGGAACAGTAGCCAGGAGCAACTCGGGGCATTTTTTCTTGGCTTCATCAGGCCGCATGTGTCTGCTGACTCCATGGTCACGTGCCTCATAGTTGACGGCTATAATGCTGTTGAGAGAGAAGAACGTCAGAACATAAACAATCTGTTAGATGAAGGTGAAAATAGGCTGAGCTTTGGAGAAACCTTGATGTATCAAAATCAAAGATAGTTGTCTTCGCGGAAAAAAAATAAACATTTTGGAGTCTGACATACCCTCCAGAACCCCAAACGTTGTACTGCACCACAGCCAAAGGTTTCCCCCTTAGGTCGGGTTGAAGTTTAACTTCGACTTGGCAGAAAAAACAGTCCATATCGACCAGGACGACGATCCTCTCATCGGAATTCATCATCGCTCATTGGAAGTAACCGCCTACCGTTCAGTCGAAAGAGAGTGAATCCTCTTTGTTTGATTCTCCTGTCAGACCATGTTTTTTCGACGAATTATCAGTGACGTAATATTTTCCCGCGCTCCCAAACCCGAGGTTAAGTTAGGCTGGGTTGGGTTAGGTTAGTTTGCAGATCTCCGTTACTGTCGCTTCGCGTGATTCACGTCAACTGCTGGTTCAAACGCGCGGTTTTCCGAGGTAAAGATCCGTCGCGATTTGACGTAAATCCTTATGTGTCGTCGGATTTTATGAGCAGTGGCAACTGACTGTGTTTTAAAAATCTCTGGGTCTCAACAGTGGAATGTACAGTAGTAGCAGAGTAGAATTGTTTCTCTCAAAAGTGACGATCCGTGCAGCTGGTAAGAAACATGGCGATACATTTGAATTTGAAAAAGGAAATACTGACCAGCGAGAAGGAGTCGGTTTTGCACCTGATGCCTTGCGACATACACGGAGACGAACCGGCTCTCGTTTCGTCTTATTTCACTCCATACATCCGCAGGAAAGATGACGAACGTGAGTTTTTACACGAGATTTTCAGATCCTCAGACTGTCTGACAGCTGACGTAACGTATTTGCCAGTTATTGATACATTTTTTATTTATTTATTTATTCATTTTTTTCACTCTTCATCTCAGATCTGACGACTTCCTTTCGCGGCTATCCTTTGCAAGGAAAAACCATAACTTTACCAAAGGGTTACACTGGATTGGTTCTCCACGAAAGCAAAAATGCAGAGTCAGAATCACTTGATCGCAACCTCTTCGCTACAGGGAAATTTACTCAGTTTACCTACTGGAATTATGACAAACTACCTTCTAAGAATGACGCCGTTGTCGCAGCTTTGGAATGGATCGACATCGCCGAAGCGGTGAGCAATACTTTTCGTCACTGATTTAATAACAAATTGAAATTTGTAAAGAGAAAGTGAATTTCATGGATTTTCAATCTGTTTCAGCTCCATTCCAACGATGACGACGTCGGCAATTGAGACTCACATGCTCAGGGACATACAATAATTTTAAGTAACAATTTTCGTACCTGCACTTCAATTATCGTGTTATTATACAATATTCAAATGCTTCAAGGAAAAAATTTATTTTGCCACACTGTTTCATGGATTTACTAAATATTTAACGAATGTACTACGGGTGCTAATTTTTGTGCATGTGTGTGGCAGATGAAGATGTGATATTTCAATGATTATAGACCTTGTTGAAAGATTGCTCAATAAATATGCATAGTAATTAGTATATTACATTCGATTTTCTACTTATTGTTGATTGTAAAAATTTTAGAGCAGTGTACATTTGTTACATACATTCGACTGGATATAATCTTATTTTCTCCACTCTGTAAGCACTTGTTTTCAAATGATTTGATCGTTTTCGAATCACAAAGAAATTCTTGCTCCAGAATTCTGTATTATTTAATAGGTGAAATTTAACTTGTTTGCGATAAAATGATTATTTTCATATAATACGGATAATGTGTACTCTATTCATGTTCGCTATTCAACATTATGCATTTATTATCTTGTTATAATCATAAATTTTGTATACTCATATTTACAGAATAAAATGTACATTCATTAATTCTAAATACATACACATACTATTTCTACCTTACTTATTTAGGTCGAGGGTACATAGGTTCAATATTCATGGATCAGTCAAACATATTTTTGTTCGAAAACAAGAATGAATTTACATTTCAGATGCTTTGTCAGTTTATTGATCAGTATACTCATAGTCGCTTGTTGCCGAAATGAATACTTTAGCGCTACCTCACATCTTTAAAGCTAAGAATAGTAAATTTCTTTCCAGACAATCTTTGGCTTTAACTTAGATTTTTCATTGCCATTTGGTAATGTTTATTCATTTTTCTTCCTTTGTTACACAGGATAACTATACTTTTACAGTATTAATACTACAGTTGCGTTTAAAACAGAATTTCCCTGCAAAATTAATTGGTACAGATACACTTACACGCTTTTGGAAAATCGGAACAATTGTAGGAACCACTAAAATATAAATTACGTAAACAAAGTTACAGTCTAAGCTACGTTACACAATTCGTCCTACTGTGTAATTTATCAAATCTATAGAGTAAGAATATTTTTTACTTATCCATTGAACAATTCAACCATGAGAGAAAACAGATGTGTATCTCTTCAAGTATCAAAGACAATGTTGATACGTTGAATTTCTTTTTTTTCTGTTTTCAAGTATTCGAAGTGCCAAACTTGGACAAAAATATTCTCCCTGATATTCCGATGGAATAAAAACACATTAAATTATTAGGCGCTAGATTATCGTTGAGGCTTCTGTACTCTATGAGGACAGTGTTTACATAGTTTATTTATGAATAGCTATTGGCCTTTGACGAATTTTCGTTACAGAATACTTACATAGTTTATAAAAATCACAGCCACCTATTTTTTTCCAACCGATTTCCCATTGATACACGTCACAACTGTGGCGGATTAATATATTATGAATTATTTATGGGTGACAAAATCAACTGTCGACAACCAAAATTTGCGTTAAAATAATAAATACCTATTAATTCGGACAGTGCTTGTTCATATGCTCCTTTTTATTATTCTTCCTTGGTAAAGCTATCAAAAACGGTTACGTTAGTAACAGAAATCTTTTCTATTAAAATATAAATTATCAACAAAAGCTGTCAATACGAACGTAACATGTTTGTTCTTGATGGTTAATTATTTAATAATACCGAAGCCCTTGCTTTAGTAATTCGCTTTGCTACAAATTATGACATTTTTTAATTTTTTTTTTCATTCATTCATAGTTGCGATTATTTATTCACATTATATCAAAAGTCTACACGGAAATATTTACGTATATCCCATGTGTGTATATGGGCAGACTTTTTCCACGCAAACCTTTTTTCGTATAAATTTCATAAAAAATTGGTTACAAAAAATGTAATCTCACTCCAGAGATCAGTTGTGTAACTTGTTCATAGGTACAAATTTTTAAATACAATTCAATTTAAAAGCATTCAATTTAAAACATGTAGCCGTGGTCCACCTAAATTATAAGGTATATTCGAACACGATCAAATGACATAAACTTACGGAGAAACGATTAGACGTTGTACAGCAGACTATATTACAAGTTTGGCAACCTGGCAAGATGTTGTGTTGAAAATATTTGGAAAACAACCAAATTTTTTCATCATAATTGGATAATTATTTAATAGCGCTTCTTGTGAACCCAGCTTTATTTCAGTGCCTGATGTAAAAAAATTACTGCATAAAGTTACCTAACTCACTAGATTGCTCCTGCCTAAATTTTGCCTGATCTTGTTGCTGCTTGATAAAGGCACTCAGCCGGTTCAGCAAAAATTGTTTATCGTGTCCCTCAAGTACTAATTGATTTTTCAAGACAATTATCATGTGTTTGTTAGCGGCGGAAACTGCATAGTAATAATATAATAGCAATGCTAGAAAAATGAATGCCGGAATGCCGAAGCCAGCAGTGCTGACAAAAAATAATATCGATTGCAACCAGTTGGGAAAATCCATGAAAGTTGAAATAACCAGTGACCAGACTGTATCCCAACCCCTGAAAGGCCCGCATGACTTGGAGGGGAATAGTTCAGCTATAGCATAACCAACTGGGATGATGGCCAATGTGTAAGCCAGCAACAAGACGAGCATGAAGAGAGAATTGGAACGACTCGCTCTGTAAACCTGGCTCGATGGTGTGCTATTTACCAAACAGGCAAACTTTTTTACGTAAAATAGAAAAAAGGAACCAATGACTGCCATCAAAGGTAGCAGAGGAGCAAAGAAACAGCCCAGCCAACAAATTGTTTGAGAATATACGACATCCAAGACGTGTTTGGGCAGATCGAATTCTTGTTCACCTATAAATCGTATTATCTTGTTTTCCGTGTGCCGCGCGATCATAGATCGTGGAAAGTTTACGAAGAATGTGACAATGAATTGGACTAAAAAGTCGGTTATGTAAAGCTTGAAGAATTGTTGACCCACATAGGTTTCCCAGCAGGCCGGCTGCAGATTAGAGCTATTGTAACATTCGTCCTCGCCAACTTCTTGGACGATCAGCTTATAAAAGGACGTAAGCAAGACGCACAGAGAAGCGAGTCGCAGGAAGACTGTCCTCAATAATGTTACTCTCACAATAACTAAAGGGCTATAATTTTCCAAAACTATCAAATACCTGAATAGCATTGGAATTGTTAGGTTCAAACCAACGATGCACATGTACGGTAAAAATTCGAAGAGTAACTGTGTAATGTTACTGAGTGTTATTTGAAAGCCCTCATCGCTGCTGGTCACTGGGTACGAAGCGATAGAAGCATAAGAAATATCGATAATATAGTAGATGAATGTGGCGCTACCTATAAGTACTGATATCACAAATATATTAACTAATAAACGAATCAGGAATAACTTGATCTTCTCCTCTCGTGTTCGATTTTGCCTTTCCTCCTCCATTCTTTCTGCCTCTATAAATGCTTTCATTTCGTTGTACAATGCCTTGTGCTTTATTACCGCCGACTTCTCATTGTGAATGCAGTAATCCCACCCACCGAATACTAAGTTACAATACTGATAAAACTGGCCCTCCCCCTCCACGACTCTTTCCTTGAAACCTCGAGCTGCTGATCTGACCACCGCGATCAGACTCAATAGGAAAATCGCTATGATAGTACAAATATATGCTAATGGCAAGTTGTACTTGAGACCATCGCCATCTGTACCGTATGTTTGATACGTGTAAAAGCCGTAAAATAACAGGGTGAATTCCATAATACCAGAACCTTGGACTAGGTCAGTGATGTCAGTGGATGTGCTCGTGTTAATGTTCTGATATGCTTTCGAGCAGCAGGCGACACTGCCATTTGTGGAATTGGTACCGTAGACGCAGGACTCAGCCTCTGGTGCCACCATCAGTATTGTGGGCAGAAGGATAAAAGCCAGTATCAGCAGAAACAGCAGTACGTTTAAGAACATCAACCATTTTAAGAACAAAAAATATGCCACAATGCCTGTGCCAAAGTTTCCTTCAATTTTTTTCAAACTGTGGTGCCACAGTTCCATTTTCGAGTACGTCTCTTTCAACCGAACACGAAACTGCTGCCATACCTTTCTACGCTGCCACTTCAGCTGATCAAATCCTTGCAGTCGCAGTTTTGTCGCACTCTTTGAAAGAAAATAATGTTATATTAGTTACCGAATAGTTTACGTCTAATTAAACTTAGCAAAAAAGGATAATGGAAAAGCGAAGAGATTTATACCTGCAGCTGATGTTTCAGCTGTATTTTTTGAGCCATGCAAATCGGCATCGCCTTTATTTGCATTATTTCTTCCCAAATTCGTTCCTCATTGGACAAGTTTTCCGAGAGGTCAGGCAGCATCGCTACTGCGACATCGTGCACATTAGTAGACATACGTCGCACCGTACTTGCTCCACGGGATCGAGTGCTTGTTCTTCGTCTAAGCGTAGTTCGCGGCTCATTTCGAACACGCTTTGTAGTTGCTAAAACAGAGGAAATAATAGTATCTAGAAAATGAGTAAAAATGACAAACCGTCGGACGGAAAAGAGTATGACAATGATAAATTGTCTTACCGACACGGGTTTTTTTGCTCGGTAGTAACGTGGCTATGTGTGACGGATCTCTTTGTAGTGCCTGAAGGTCAGCTTCTATGGCCGCAGGATAGCTTTCTTGATAGAATTCTGCGCCAGCTTCTTCCCACCCTTGACCGCCTCCTCCGCCTCTCTTTTTTCGCTCACCGCCAGACATTTTGGTCTTACAATTATTTGTCAGTAAGATTTACTAGATGCGGTATTCCTGTGTTTCGAAGGGTTACACAGCTGTTATGATCGGTGCGGAATATTTATCCCCAGTGGCAAGATATGGTGCAGGGAACGAACTCGAGTTAATATTGTGAATAACACAGGAAATTGGACACCTTATTAACAGCTACAATACATCCGAACACGATAAATGAGAAGATATAATCAAACGTTGATCGGAAACGTACGGTACGTCCGCGTTTAACGAATTCTTTTAATCTGTGATAAGCGGTATCTTTTTAATCATTGTACCTATGAGTAATAACTGACTCGGAAACAACACATTTCACTTATCAAACCTCAATCTGGCCAAGTCCAAGATTGCCTCAGACACCGACGAGTTATACACAATTCATACGTGATCGCTGCGCATTTTCCATTTTAGTTGGAATTTACTGTTCCAGAGAGTCGGATTTCCCGATCTCCTTTTAAGGTATTTTTATAATTCTAAAACCCATTTTGGACCGAGAACAATGACCGTGTTTCTCTCATGAAACGGAGAAATAGATCGAATCGTATGATAAAAGTCTTGTCTAGGTCGAGCGAGGCTGAACCGTCAACACACTTGGGCATCGTCGCTTTAATTGTAAACGTCAAATTATTTTGGAGAGTGAGCTGCTTGATGGCTGAAAGGAAGAACACGAACCGAATGCTACCTACTCATCTCTGCTACGCGCAGAGCCCGAATCGCAAGGTGGCGTCATCTCTGAAATATCAATAAAATAAGGCGGGTGACGTTGCCTTGAGCTGGAAGCTAAGGGCTTTGATTATCCTACGCTGCCGACCGAGCATATACATACGGAGGTGGTATATCAGTACATTTTGTCTTTCTCGCTCTGCACCGTGATTGGCTGAACTCGCTCTCCCAGCCAATCACGGCGCAGAGTGAGAGAGACAGCGTGTACTGAGATTTACCTCCATGCTATGAGCTCTATAATACTACACAGCGGGCGACTGTACCCCCATTGACCATAATATCGTTTCACACGGCACTCAAACATCACTTTGCATTCATGATTCAGCATTAGAACGCAAAATATCGGAAATCATTTCGAGTGGCCAGTTGTGTGACCAGTCGCGTTTGATCAACAGAGAGTGTTGTTACGTTCCATTTCTCCGCAACCGGTATCTTGTAATAAACCAAAATGACCGTGAAGGGGGTTTGCGTTCTCAACGGAGAAGTTAAGGGCACCTTATTCTTCGAACAGGCTGTAAGCTTAGGAAAAGATTTCTTTTACTTCTGTTTTTCATCGCCTCCTTGATACCCGCTCCTACCTCAAATCGTCATAATTGCTATTTCAGGGAGATTCTAGCCCCGTCAAAGTCACCGGAGAAGTGACTGGTTTAAAGCCTGGGCTACATGGCTTCCACATACACGAGTTCGGCGACAACACTAATGGTTTGTATTAAGAAAAATTGCAAAAATAAAAATATATCAAGGAAACTATTACCTTGTTGATATCAGCGAGAAATTACGTCGCTGATGTAGCACCATAATTTTAGATACTTCAAGTCTGACTTGCAACAAAAAATGCAATTTGACTTGGTGATCATAAGTCAAGGTTCATGGTCAACAGGCAAGGAATGAAAACTTATCTCCTTGTTATATAATCCAATACTGTCCATTAGCAATATTTGAATAGGTATCCTTGTGCTGAGTCACTCTTAATGTTATGTAATTGGACAGATTAATTTGATTACAAATACGGATATTTTTACAAAAGATTTATGATTTGAACAAAACTGACCTCGTCATTGAGAAAATTCACTGTATGAGGGATTGGTTCCTAATGACTTTACACTACATATCTAAAAATTATTCTCCATACTGTGCTATACTTTAAATGGCTGATGAATTATCACTTGTTGGGGTAACTTATCTATTTTGTAAGTCACTTCGTACATTATTCAAGCTTATCTATGTATGGTATAATACAAATACTTTTTTAAGGATGCACCAGTGCTGGACCACACTTCAATCCGTTAAGTAAGGAGCATGGAGCTCCCACAGCTGAAATTCGTCATGTTGGTGACTTAGGAAACATCGAGGCTGGAAAGGATGGCGTTGCCAAGGTCAACATAACAGACAAGCTGATTCAGCTGCAGGGACCACACAACATAATTGGCAGAACAGTCGTGGTAAGTGACCGACTAAAATTATATATTTTTTTCCATGAAAGACAGATATATAGTCAGTCAAGGTGGCAAAAGACCAGGAAGGCTGGGAAAAGTCAAAGAAAAATCAGGGAATTATGACGGACAATGGGAAAAAACGTACTTTTGTTATAAATTGTTTTCAAACTTTAACTAAGATAACTTTGGAAATGCTATTGTACAATTTCTAATTATTTGCTTGTTTTGCAATCCAAATTTGTACATTGAAGGTGCAAAATTTCTGGAGCTCTTGTTTGTAAAAGCTGCCCAGCATTATAAGAAATTCTGAATTTTTTAACTAGAAAAGTTAGGAAATTGTATTTAAGGGAAATTGTCATTGCCCTGAGTGCATATTATGTTAATAATGTGCTAAAAATTGTGGTGAATATCGCAGGTTCACGCAGATCCCGATGACTTGGGCCTAGGTGGGCATGAGCTGTCCAAAACAACTGGAAATGCGGGAGGTCGTTTGGCTTGCGGCGTTATCGGTATCACAAAGGCCTGACTGCGCAATAAAATCTAAAAAGCCATCGCAGATATATCGATGCTGACACTTTATTCTTACTTTTATCTTGATTGTTATAATTACTATTAATACTGGTCTCTTGAACTTTCCAAAAGTTACTCGTCATTCCCTGTATGTACTATTAGCATAGATACATCGTTCTGAAGAAACCACCAACTATCTCGTTGTGCCTTGTGCCAGCGATACACATATATAATAAAATCTAATTAAAAATAATTTGGTCGCATTTCTTCAATTTTTTTCGAAACGGACATCACACCCAGTGAGTGAAATGATAATTATCACCAACGTTAAACTTTTATTTCGCATATTCGTTTTACAATTATCAATAATTAATCTTTTACGATACTGCTGTAGACTCACCTGACATTGTGAGGAAATTTTTATTGGTTCTTTGTAGAAATAACCACTTATTCATTCGATAAAGTGATTTCTCGATATATATAAATAATAACATGCGATGGTCTATACAATTTCATAAATATCCAACAATTATTATCATTCCATTTTAAAAACAAAAATATATATATTTATATATCATAGATTAAATAATCAGTTCTACTCTTCACTAAGAATAGAAGTTGAGAATTGCAAACACAAATCATCAGCCTTCGAAGCCTAATTCAGGGAAAATAGTAAGAACCATGCATCTCTATCATTTATCACTGTCGATTTTATATACAATTTATTTTGGTAAATAAAACCTGCAGAATACGATGATTCATCACGACTGAGAAAGCAATCTGAAGATGAATATTAATACACAGAAAGTAATTTTCGATTCAGTAATCACTAAATCTGCCACGAGGTTGATGGACTCTTTGACCATAACCATAACGGTTGTGAGCTTGGGGAGGGTATTTAATTGCTCTTTGCCCTGACCAGCCACTGTTTGGATTGAATGATGCCAATATCGCATTAGGAGGGATTGGAGGTCCTGTGGAACCTCGCCACAACATGACGATTAACAAATAAAATCCGCCAACACACTTGGTGAAGAATTGAATAATTCCCATTGTTATGGGCGTTGTCGACCGAATTACGTTTGATAACTCTCGAATTAATTTTAAACTGTAGTCACACAGGAACTTGGAAGCTTCTATCAGGAAAGTCACGATGACCAAGATCAACACTGAGCAAAATTTAACGGTCTCCCGAACGTTCTCATATGTCAATACCTATAAATTGAATAGAATATCATGTTATTTTAGTGGAATAAAACAAAAAATTGCGTGTACACTTGAAAAGGCCAGCTAAAGGGTTGAGAATAGTTTAAAATGCTCGAAAAGTGTAACAAAATTATCTTTACTTTCTTAATATGCAGTATGCACCAGGCAGAGGCATCAACCAATAGATGTAATACGAAATTTTGCACTTGAGACCACTCGAGTTCCTGGTAAAATTTGTGTAGATCAAAATTCTCTATAAGCTCAGACGAAACCAGTTCCCGTTTAGTAGCCTGGCTGCTTTCAGCATGAAATGGTCGCAGGTGTTTCAATCTCAGACATATTTCCCTTTGATACAAGTCAACTGACTGTACTTGAAACCAGTGTTTACCCAAAGGTATTTGGAAGAGGTTCACCCAGAGGCAGTAACCTTTTGGCGTTCCGTCATGTTCGTTATCTGTTACACCAAAAATATGGGAGTGTTATTCTTCTACTCGCTTGAAAAAAAATACATCATTACAAATAGAGAATTTGGATACCGGTTTGATCCTCGTTCTTACATCAAAACTTTTGGAATGTAAGTAGTGAACAACTTCACTCAAGGTACACCATAGGCTTGATCACTTACCAGTTACACCGAACCATAAGCTTCGTCCGTAAGTCTCATGAGTCATTTTTGAAGCTTTTATCAAAGCAGTTGAAAAATCTGCTTCGTCGGTGTTCACAACGACCAAATCTCTATGAAGAAACAGGTTGATCAGAGATGTTTGCAGCTGGTGCAATTTGGAATATAACTTTTTCTAAATCTTACCTGTACGTGGAGAGAAAATCTACGTAGTGTCGCTCTACGTACTCTCCGGTAAATACTTTTCCAACGAGTATTCGTTTAAGGGAGGCTAAAACCGTTTGCTGGCCGTTCGAAGAGTGGGACAAATGCGTCCACTCTGAAGTGTCGCTGTCGTTCGGATCTTCCATTACGATTGAAATGCGAGCTCTTATCTTTTTTTAGAGATGATCAGTGAATGGTAAGGATAATCCAGTAGAGAACTAATATTGTTTTGACAGTTGACTGAATCATTATATTACTCCAACTCGCTGAATTCAACTCATTGAAGAAAATAATTCAGCATATTACTTCTGACGAGTAATTTTTTGCGACGACTTTTACAACCGACAAACTTTTTTTTTATACGTACGCGTACATAATAGCATTAATTATTTACCATCTCTCGCGGCTAGTCACACAACTGGAACAAGCCGTTGTCGAGCAAGTAACAAGTGCTACCTGCTCCAGCTGATTGCAAATTTGTTTTCGAGACTTCCACACAGAAAGCAGCACTTTCGAAACTGATAATATTCAATTAATTCTACAATGAAATTATACTTCAAGTAAACAATGTGAAAGAAATTGACAATTTTTTCACCCTCATTGAAAAATTAGCTGGTTTCTATTTTCCGATGAGAAAAACCAACTTTGTAATTTTGCTACATGACAAAAACTTGAATTGCTATTATTCCCGGGCAAACAAAACACGATCTATGTACGGTTGATAGGAACGGAACGAACCAGTCCGTTCCATTCCGCTGTACAAACCGGTTCAAACTCCGCATTCGGTTCGAAATGTTCGGCGTGAATTTTGCTCGGTTGATTTTACATTTCATAGATATAAAATATGCATAAATTGCATTCATTCGTAATCAATCTCTATGATATAAAGAATAGGCTATCAATCTTGTGCAACCAGTGGACTGAATTGCTTACTCCAATTGCCCTAATTCGACTACAATCAAATCAAAGATCATGCAATGTAATGGTATTATGGCGGGATCTGTGACATCACGTATACATGACGTTGCGACTGATGCATTCGTGTAAGTCAGCTGCTTATACACCGTTCGATTAAGATCGTTGACTGATAATAACAAAATAAATATTACCCCGTTTGTGTTTAAAATTTCAAAGCAGTATTTCATGTGCTAAATCGTAGTAAAGTCGTTGACTAAAGAATTAGTCAACGGCAAAGTGAATCCTGTGCGGAACGCTGTGCCGAAAGAAACAACAACGAAACAACTAAAAATTTTTAGGCTGAGCTGTAATTATATATTCGTGTCGAGAGATTAAGAGTCAAGCTTACAAGGACGTTTGGAACCATTCTGCAGTACGAAGATGGCAGAAATGCAGCACGGGTAAGTCGCATGCCTTAAAATATACAAACTAAAAAAATTTAAAGAGAAATCGTTGAATCAGCGTCTTGGCGATTGCGCGAAATTTGAAAATGGAGTATTTACGCGCTGTCGAGTGACGCGCGTGGTCCAACAGAAGACGGAAGTGTTACTAACCGCCGTTTTGTTCATTATTCGAATCCCATTGTTCATCTATAACGTTTGGACTAACATGGGTGTAATATTGGAGCACATGGCGGTATAACCGAATTGAACCGAGTGATAAAATGTGTGTTATTTACCGGTAAACGTAGTTATTGTGCGAATTACGTTCGACAGAGTTACGTATCGTTGACACATAATGACAATATTTATTACGCTATCTACGGCGTACCGAGAATTCACTCACCGGCATTAGAAATACAAGATTTCCGCAAACGTTTGCGGAACGATGGCAAAATAACCTCCCATTTTCGTATACTTTGTGTATATAATGTTGGAGTTTTGTCCTTTGTGCGATAAAAATGGATACAAGAAAAAACTTGTGCTCTTCCAAATTAATTTCGAGGAGGCCACGTGGCTTTGCGAGTCTCCTGAGGTAAGATACACTCTTCATTTATATTTCATTCTGAATTGGATAATTCCTCGAGTTGTAGAAACGACAACTTTCATAGTTACTATTTACCCAATTGGTCTTGTACTAAACCGTAAAGCAGTAATTTTAATTTCAATCGTTATTCCCTTTGCAATATCATGTAAACTCATCGTCATCTAACCCTTGAATTTTCTAGTGCCCTTGGCCGTTTGGATATCAGGAATTCAGATTTGTGGAAAGAAAAGTTGGAGAGACTTGGTCTGCGTCGTGGGAACAGCCCAAACCGGCGATAGTCATAAAATCGTATGAACCTGTTCATATTTCCCTCAATGAACTTGGGTTGGATACTCCGCCAGTGACGCCAGGCAGCGGTTACGAAGTGGCACAAAAAGAGTCGTCTATCGGTGATAGTACATGCTCAGCAACTAGTCTTAACTTAAGTACGAACAGCGTTGTTAACGTTACAAGCCATCCTCGATCAAAGAGTAATTGCAATAAACTGCAAGGTTCCGTTACTAGTGAATGCGGAAGTATTGATGGCGAGAGTATAGAAATCAGATTAAGCAGCGAAGAGGAAGTGTCACCGCATACCACCAAAACTAATGTCCACAGTTTTAAGAACGCGGAAACGCTGAATAACGACAATCAGATTCTTGGAGGTACCGTTAATTCCTCAAAACCAAATAGTGATTTTAGTTTAGAAAATGATGTGAATTTGGAGAGCTTGAGTAAGTCTCGTTTGGCTTCTCAAGAATTTATCGATGCCTGTGATGATGCGGAAGCAGCGACGGAATCGTTCCGAATTAATGCGAATTCCGCATTATTTAATATTGGTAAACCGTTAGTAAACAAACCCGCGGCCAAGGTAATAGACAATCACAAGATCTTAAACAATTTGGATAATGTGAATTCTGATTCTACTGTAAAATGTAAAGAATGGTTGAACAGCAATACCAAGACTACGATAAACAAGGAATCTTCTCTTCCCGATGTCGACTCTAAGAAGAAAGTGATCGTCTACAGGATTGAAACATTGCCGCAAAAATTAGGCACTAGGGTATTAACAGCTAGCAAACAAGATACAAGCAGCGCAAAGCAATTTCCTAAATTTCAAATAATTCAAAAGTCAAGTGTGAAACCAGTTGGGACTGCTATTTTTCCAAATCAAAGAAATAGTAACAGATTTCTTCCTGTAGTGGTAACCAATTTGCCACAGAAAAATTATGCAGTTCCGTTGGTAGTACGAAACAAAAACCAGAAAACACTTGGTGACTCGATGCAGAATGTAAATATTGTAGAAAAAAATAAGATCGATCATATTACTGCCGGCGATAGACATATACCGCAAAACGTTACGGTACAGAAAAATTGTTCCAGTATGATTAAAGTTGAACAAAAAACTGTAGTCATAGATGGCCTACCGCCGATAAATGTATCCTACGAGATTCCAAGTTTCATCGAAGAGTGCAATGGTTTTCAAAGTTCGAAGTGTAGCAATGAAACGAAAAATGAAAAAATGGACATTCACTCAGGTCAAGAAACAGTGGCTGACAATTCCATTTTCTCCATTAATACCAAAGTTGAGTCTGTCGCTGATTATGAGACTAGAGATAGTCCGTCTGCAACCGGTATTCCAACCAAGATTGATACTAGACCCATGAAAAAACCATTGAAACGAACCATTAATAAAATTAACAAATATGAAGGCTTCAACTTTGAGTCATTGAAGAAAAAATTCAAAAGTAATGCTGGGCGCCGTAGTGATGAGAATAACAAAACTAGTGTTCCCGATGTATCGTCACATGATAATGCTGATACGTGTTCCGATTCCACAAGTACTTCAGAAACGTCATGTGCTACTACAGTTACCGTCGATTCAAAGTCAGAATCTGTTGGTTCTAGTAACAACGGTAACCCGAAGTCTACTTCTGGCATGGGGAATATCGGTATGGCAATATCAAGCTCAGATTCAAAAAGTAAAACTATGTTTACTCTAGAAAACGATGCAGTGCTGGATTCAAATTTAAGTCTAGATATGGTTTTAGATGACTTGCTGCTCAACGAAAGTGAAAACTTGCCGCAAACTTTTGGAGACGATTGGTTAACATCTTTGTTCGATTAATTCCAAAACTGAGCAGTTCCATATTGAGTAGATGTCATTGCTGCTTAGGATTAGTCTGTAAAGACGGAAAGTTGTTTTTTTAATTATTATTGAAATGAACCTTGTGGACTGTTACCGCAGGAGAAAATGTACAAATAACATAAATTTTAATTAAGAATAGCTTACAGCACATTCGCGAACTCAGTCCTGATTTATCATTTAATAATACCGGGTATTATTCAGTTCGAAAAATGTTATTTAAATGCAATATTTAATAATAATATTTGTATGGTTTGCATCTCGTAATCACTTCAATTTTACATGAATGATAAATCAAATCACAGTTACTACCAAATGCTTAACATTTCATACTACTTGTAATGCACCGTATTAATTGAATTGCTGGCAAATTTGGTTGAAGGCAAACCTGCATAAAATAAATAGCCATAGTACGAACGTTATTGTTTGTGAACATTATAGTTTACACGTTCCATAATTAATTTCGTGACATACATGCGTATTTTTATATTCTTAATATTGCTCTGTACAGTTAAAAGTTTATGTTATAATAAACTATTAATTCACCTGAATTCTCTATTTATGTTAATTCTTTGCCAAACATTAGCAGCAAGTTCTTAAACTAGCAGTTAAGCCTTCTTCAGAATCAAAACATTGAAATGAAATTTTTGTGGCAATCATGAAAAATCTTTCCTGAGAACAGCCTGAGCATTCATTTCGATCGTTTCTTCTCGTTCCACAATTAGCCGATCAATGGTATTAACTTGATTGACGCTAGCCTCGGCAAATAATAAATTATCACCATCAAACGATTTTTCGTTGACAACAATATGACAATCTCCTTTTTCTACAAACTTGGAATGTTTTCTTTCATAGTGTTTCGTGAGATTGCCTTTCTGTGTAAACCTAAGATCACATTTAGAACAGGCAAAAGGTTTTTGTCCCGTATGCACCATCACATGTTGCTTTAAATTATATATCGAGTAAAATTCCTTTGAGCAGAACATGCACTTGTGTTGTCTTTCAAAAGTGTGAAACCGTCTTACGTGATCATTTAACTCTGATAATTTTCTAAAACTGTCCTCACAGTGATCACATTTTCGGGGTTTACCTCCTCCGTGCCCTGCCCTGTGCAATTCCATTTCTGACAATTCAGAAAAGCTTCGCCCGCATATGTCGCAAGTATGAGGCCTTTCACCTTCCTTGTGTATTTTGACATGCTTAGTTTTATTTGCCTTCTGGGAAAAATTCTTGCCGCAAATTTCGCAAGAGTACGGTTTCTCACCCGAGTGAATTCTTGAATGTTGTTGC
The DNA here is from genome assembly GCF_021155785.1 of Neodiprion fabricii. NCBI lineage: Eukaryota > Metazoa > Arthropoda > Insecta > Hymenoptera > Diprionidae > Neodiprion > Neodiprion fabricii. The sequence goes on from NC_060245.1 coordinate 22,948,942, forward strand.
AAAGCTCCAAGCTGAGCAAACGATTTCAAACATATTTTACAGTCGAACGGTTTCTCGCCCGTATGTGTACGCATATGTTTTTCAATATCGCTCGGTCTAAGGAAAGGCTTGCTGCAAATATAACATCGATAACGTGGATTGCTGTGGAATTTTTTGTGAAAATTCAACTGTCCCAACTGAGCGAATCGTCGGTCACAAATTTCACATGCGTATGGTCGTTCTCCAGAATGTACCGAAGAATGCCTCTTCAATAACGAACTGCTGGCAAATATTCTATCACATTCTGAGCAAGGGTGATCGACTTTTCTTGGACAACGTCCTCTCCTCTTTCGTTCTCTATCCGAATTTATTAATTGTGTCTCACTTGTCCATTCACGGAATTTCTCTTTCACTTTCACAACGCAGACGTCGCTTGATGCCAAAGCGATGCTCTTTTCCCTCCCAGGGATAGATATCTGTTCATCGTTTGCTCCATCTAATCCGTTAATTTTCTTCGACTCTGAACACTGAGAGTCTTTGATCACAGAGCAGTTATTTAAGCTTTCCAATGTCGGCATGTCTTCATTTTCCAACTCAAAATTTTCATCCAAGTATGCAAAAGCATTCAAGTAATTGGTACTGCCCTCAGCATCGTTCGATTCTGCAGACGTCTGTTCGATTTCTTGACAATCATTTGGCTGACAATAATCTGCATAATGTGCCGTAACTGAATCTAAGTCACTGAAGCTATTTTTGCACCGCAAACATTTATATCTAATTTGTTGTTCGATGTACTTTCCACAACGTATTTCCTGATGGATTTCTTCAACTTGGTAACAATCTGCGTCGACATTGACATTAGTTGATGAAATTTCATTTAAAGTCGAACTTGATTCTTTGAAAGTTTGTAAATCTTCATCAGTTTCCCTTCCTGTAAATTTCTCTACAGGCGTTTCATCTTTCGTAGCATTATCTATCAGCAATGATTTATCCTTAAAGCAAATTTCCTTTGCCGAACCCTCTATATCATTGTTACAAGTTTTTTCAACAATTTCAGAGTTAGTTCCACCTTCCAAAATTATTTCATCAACAGAACGTTGATCCGTATCAAGGCACATGATATGATGTTCGGGTATATTTCGTTCCAGATCAAAATCGTTATTGGAATTTTCATGTTTTGTAACATTTTCTATGTCTGGAAGCTTCTCTAAGCACTGATCACCAAAGTAACATTTCTCCTTCGGATTTGGTTGCGATTCTAGATCATTCCTTAATAGAACTTGTTGTCCACCTGTTAACTCTCCACCGCATAGGTTCCGTTCGTTTTCTTCGGATAAAGATTTTTCGACAGTCTCTGAACATTCAGAATCATCTTTCAGTTTTGACTCTGATTCTTTGACGAGATCCTTGGCGTTTCCGTAGTTTTGAATCAGCATGAAGTAAGCTTGGGAACAAGTTTCGCGAAAGGCATAGAACGTGTTCACCGATTCTTCGCAAGCCGTGCATATTCTCTTTGGAAAAAGATCGTCTTCTTGAATCTAAGAAAAATAAGAATGAACAGAAATTGTTTGTCAAGTTTTCATGTACTGAATTTTTTTCTCTTCCGTAACTGGCAAAGGAGAGATTCATCTTATTTGACAATCGCTACCTACTGTAAGTGACACGCAGACCATAATCTTCATGACGAGTGATACGCCATTCAGATACTTTTGGGGAAATATTGGTATAAATTCTTTTTCGTCAACTTTTGCCAAGCATAAGCGACACGTGTTTTCTGTACTGTTATTTCCCCGCATCGTTGGTTATTGGAAACGTCTTCATTGCCGTGCGTTGTTAAATAACCTCAAATAACATCACCGACAGTCGCTAAAATACAACCTAGAAGCCCGTCTCTAGGTGCATACCGATTCTGCGTATCTTTGAGTTTATCCCCACTCTCAATCTACAGTCGCATATAAATATAATTCCCCGTCCCAAATCCATCGAATGAAAAATACATTAGATCGAAGTCAAGCTCAGCAATGCATTACAGATAATATGAAATACAAATATTAGTAGAATTACACTAAATCATTCCTTCACAAATTATGGCGCATCTCGTACGTAAATCATTGAGTGTTTGACTCACTTTTTGAGTCTTCTGTACTCTGTTGCGCGCGCAGCGAATTAGAAAGAGACAAAGCTACAATCTGAACCCTATCGGGATTGTCACTTTGCAACGCGTTATCTGGTGGAAAAAAATTTAACTAATGCAACCAGGCTGGTAGCTGACCGTTGACCGTATTTTTCCACGTACGGATGGTCTAACAGATATATTATTGATTATGTTTCGTTAATTTATGCGACATGAGTAATTTGAAACACCAAGATCTACGAATTGCTTCAATTAAAATTCGAAAATTAGGTTATGTGGTCATAAAATGGCGCCGATAATCAGTCTCTGACGTCATGAGGACATTTTCCAATAATAGCTGTCTCTCTCGGCACGTTCTGTCCTATAAGAAAGCATATGCGCGTGCACGCAAAAATCCCTTACAGACAAAATGTGCTTAAGTGCATGTGTCCGGACCGTAGCATTAATGAGCTCTTGCGTCATCACAGCGAAATAATATCTGTCTAATCAAGCGTGTTTAATCAGCTTGATCATGTTAGCATTTCGCGATTGTGCATCGTATCGTTTGCTAATTGCTTAATTATCCGTAATTTTTCCACCAGCTGTTTGCTCGCAGTAATTGAAAAATATTAAAACATACGATGAGCACGCACAATAAGGACTGGAAATTGCGTCAATTGAAACCAGAACTATTTTCGTCTATATACTTAATTATGACGAGCGATTGGCCAAAATATTTTTACCGAAAATTCTACGGATAAATAGATAATTACGGAGGTTCCTTCTTCGGTGGAAAAATATTGTTGCGCTATTCGGGATCAACATTTTCAACGATTCTAAGAACTTGTGAAACTCTGAACGAGTCGTATTAACTCGGCACTTTCATGTAGTTCGAACAATTTTAGAGATTAATTGACATAAGTTGAGATTTTAATCAAAATAATTCTGATGTTGGTACAAAATTTTATGAAAATTCAGTAATGTTGAACATTTTTATTTTTCTGCAATATATCCGACATTTTTTTACCATCTACTGGCTGCGTACAAAACATTTCAATTTCAATCTTTCCACAAAATTCAATTCCAATTTCTTGTTTCGATTGCCGAACAAATTCAGCAAATTTCGGTGAAATTCCCGATCTAATCTCTAAAAGTGCTCGATTCAAAGTTCGGGAAAACTAATATTTTAAAGAATTTCTTCTATACCTACGTATTTGTCTATCAATCATATGAAATGCTTTTTCACCACGGTTTTGAGAATTATTACTATCATTGGAAAAATGGTAGAAGGATCAAAACTTTCGTAAAATATGGTGTTAAGACGAAAACATTCGTTTGTTTGTAATCTCCGTGCAGCGATTTTGATTTTTTCCTCACATACCTATTTGCTGGTTGCAACCATTTGGCTGAAGCTAAAAATGATACGAATAAACAAAGTAAATACGAGTTTTGGGAATGAACATGACCTAACAGGTACAGTGGGCGATAATTGTAATCAAATATATTAATACGCAATTCGAATCACGTGTTTTGGAACTGGGATCGCGCACTTGTATCAAGCTATCGAATAAACTCGGGGTCGATCGATTGGTATAAATACGGAATCACCGGTTCACGTTTCTCACTGATCGTGAACTATCTTTACCAAGGTACATCAAGATATTTACCATGAACCAAGTCGCAGCTCTTATTTTCACCGTGTTGGTGTGCTTCCAATTGTACGCTGCGATCGACGCCGCCTGTGAGTAAAACGAATCTAGTTGTAACATATCACTGCGAATAAATTCGCTCATAGTTAAAGTATCGTCAAGAAAGCGAAATGCAAGTCGAACTAAACGTTGTTATACAATATTTTAATTTTAATGCGTCGTCAGCAAATGACGACATCTTTCGATGACTAATTTCGTGCTTTCGTATTTTTCAGCCATACTTTCAGAACTAGAAAGTGCCGCGTCAGATGCAGCTTCAACTTTGACTGGAACTTCTTCTTCATCCAACTCTTCAGACACGTTGTGTAAGTAGAAAAAATCACGAATGACCCGATAGTGTGTGAGCATACGTTTACATGCAGCATATGTATACACGCACGCCTGTAATTAAGTAAGCCGTATTGTCAATCAATTTAATATGTGTAAAGTGGCTAGTCAGTTACAACAAAGGTAGAACGCGCAAGCTGCAGAAAGCGTATAATAAAACGACAACACCATGTCGCGCAGGTAATACATGTTCATCTGTAATCATTTTCCATGTTTGCCTGTTCCAGCATTAGGCGAGGATACGATTTCGTCGATGGTAACTGACTTTGAGTCAGTTGGAACCGCGTTTCAATCACAGATGCAATCATTCGCAACTTGGTGGGCCAAGATGATGCTAACAGGTTAAATAAAATTGATTATATCCACGCTGAAAGATATCTGCAGCCTGTAAAATGACAATATGATTATAAATAAAAAAAACATCCGGTGAATCTAACAAATCTGAAAAATTTTATTTTACGACCTACCATGTATACTTTATTGTAGGTATAAATGTATTTTCAGTTGAATAATTCCGCAAACTATTAACGCAAACCTACAATGCACACACCATTCAGGAAATGGTAGAATAAAACGATAAAACTCGGTATTTATTGATTTATAATTTCAGTGAATTAGCTAAGTGGAATTACTGGACTGACTTACTATAATTATTAGTGCCAATTACGTACAGAGTGTCCCATTTTAAGTGGAGTAATGGGAATTCCAGAGAAATATTTAGGATTAAAGGTTGATGGTGACATGAGAGATTGCTGTCTACCAATGTTCTTCTTATCTGTGGTTCATAGCTTCAAGGCCTCAGGAGTTGTGGTACTTTTAAGTCCGATATATAAGTATTCGCACTAAACTATTCAGAGTCAATCGGAGGGCCGTCTGAACTCAAAAAATATGTCGGTCGTTGCTGACTCATTTCAAACTTATAATTGATAAAACGAGATTTTATAAAAATTTGATCATGTCAAAGCTGGAAATTATTCGAATTTTCTAAAATAAGGATTAGTGGTTCTGTTTTTCGTCCAATATGCAAGACGGGCAAAACAGTACTTTTTTGCAGGACCGGACAATTTTTAATTTGGCATAAACGTGCTTCGATTTTGACCATTTACTATCATAGATTATACTACAATGATTACTTATAATTATTAAGCTGAGGATTCCAAAGTTCAAATCTCCTGAAAATCAAAAGTACCATTATAAATTTCAAGTTATTGAAGCTAAATGTAATTTTTTTTTACAGTTGGATTTGATTTAAAAACGGCCACGATTTAATCTAACAAAAAATGATATCTTTCTTACCAGAGAATATATCTTCCCCGCCATCTTATATCCCCTCAAAACCCTAAAAGTTTTGTCCGTGAAATTTATTTTCACCAAGATATTTTGTAGATTATTTCATTCTACTTGAAACGAAACACCCTGTGTTACGCAAAGTTCTGTACGGAGTAAGGAGTCGCTTGGTTCTCCGGCAAAAATTACACAATATGCCATTTTGTACGTTTTACCTCAAGCAGTTCATGTTCGAGACGGTTTTCCGTTGCCTTACTAATCTGCGTCTGCTAATTTTGTAACGATTATGACAAATTGATTAGAACGTGAACTAAAACAAGAGACAATGTTCATCCATTTGGATACCGTGAGTAAAATTTTCACCCACCGTTTACAATTGTTACTGTTACAGTTGAAGAAAATCGATCGCTTTATAATTCGCCGGTGAAGATTCCACGTCATTCGTCTGCCTCTTAGTTGAGTTTTCAAAACGAGCTTTATCAAAAATAACTATTACAGAGCACACTTATAATTTTCTAATAATTTAAAGCCCCGTACATAACGGAAATCAACGAATCGAAATAAGAGATATGCATTATTATCCAATCAGTATTGATTGTATATTTCTTATTTCTATTCCTGTTTTTTTTCCATTCTATGATGGGTGTAACGATCCTCGATGCTAAAATCAATGTAGAATAATTTGTAAAGTTGGTATTTTCGAACTCTTACCTGCAATGGTTACGGATACATCGGTAAAGAAAAAGTTATTCACCAAATCATATTATAAGTAGTTGTTATTGAACGTCGAGTTGATGATTTTCGGACATGAAAGAAAAAACAGATGAAAATATATAATAATGTAGCGCCTGTTTGCAGGTAAAAATGTTTATAAGAGTTGTATGAATGATTTATAAGCGTTTTGGGTACAGTGAGCAGAGGCATCCGAAATCACGTGTTTATCTGGCGTCGCACTTGTGTCAATTTGCCATAGAAAAACTGTCGGGATTGAGGGGTATAAATACAGACCTATAATGCGATTCGAGTTCACCGCCGAATTGTTACTGCCGAAGTACCGAATAGCACTTATCCGCCAATATGAAGCAAGCCACCACTCTGATTCTCACCATTTTGGTGTGCTTTCAATTCTACATGGCAATCGATGCTGCACCGGCTCGTAAGTATAATATACGTCCACACATCATAAAATTACTAGATAAATTTTTTTGATCGTATACATAGCTATCAGCGAATGAATCCGCCACGATTTGTTGTACACCTATTTTTTCAGCAATATTTCGTTATCGTCTTGTTATTTAAATTACAATACAAATGGATCTCGTGGTACAAATTACTTAACAGCATCGTAATTTTGTACATTTTTATGTTTCAGCTGACTTGTTTTCAAGCTTAGTGAGTTCTTTGGCTTCTGATACGGCTGCCGCGAATTCAGCGGCGGTTTCGACGGCAGAAAGTGGCGCTGAAACCGTTTTGTCACTTTTAACGGGAGGGGCATCCTCGGATTCAGACACCGAAACCACAACCACCGAGGCGGCAACAACTACCACGGAGGCGGCAACTACAACCACAGAGGTGGCAACAACAACTACTGAGGCGGCAACGACTACTACAGAGGCGGCAACTACAACCACAGAGGCGGCAACAACGACTACTGAGGCGGCAACAACTACCACGGAGGCGGCAACAACTACTACAGAGGCGGCAACAACAACCACAGAGGCGGCAACAACGACTACTGAGGCGGCAACAACGACTACTGAGGCGGCAACAACTACCACGGAGGCGGCAACAACTACTACAGAGGCGGCAACAACAACCACAGAGGCGGCAACAACGACTACTGAGGCGGCAACAACGACTACTGAGGCGGCAACAACTACCACGGAGGCGGCAACAACGAGCACAGATGAAGAATCCGATTCAGCTTCAGCATTAGAAGCCGCGGCTTCATCAATAGCATCGGATGCTTCTTCTGCGGCTTCATCAGCAGTCTCAACTGCAGAATCTTCGGCTTCATCGGCAGTCTCAGCTGCAGAATCTGCTGCCTCATCTTTGACCGATTCATCATCGAGCTGCAGTGATTTCCTAAGTAAGTAGAGCATTATTTTTAAGCACCTATAACCGTATTGTGAGGCATATCAGCTACAATATCACACGGTTAAGATGGTAAAGATGAGATTGGCATTCGGATAATTTGTGCTCCGATATACAGCAACATAAAGGTATTTTCGCAGAAGAGTAATAAACTCCAACTATAAAGCGAAGCACAAAAAAAATTATTTTTGGCTTAGTATAGTTTTCGTTTATAATATTGTTTTCAATATTTGCCTGTTTCAGCGTGTCTCGAGGCAACGATTACGTCGGCGGTAAGTGACGATGAGTCAGTGGCATCCTCTGCTGTAGAAGACGCGGAATCGATTGGTAGTTTTTTCACAAATTTATTTGGATAGAATTCATTACATGTACGCTGAAGGTTGCATGAAACCTGCTGCATGATAATACCGATTGTCAATAAAGTACATTCTACCCACATCGTTCGAATTTTACAATTAACCTTATTGTTAGACAATTTTCCAGACAATTGCTGCTCCGGGATTGCAGTGCGAAACGACATTGTTGCAATATTGTTACAGGTATACCTAAAATGCAACCCCAGTGAACGTAACTAAATGATCAACTAGCGCCTACTGGCGCGAAATCCCCAATATTTACTTAATCGTTACCAAGCAAATCGGTGGAACCCAGTTAAATGAGGACTTGCAATTAAACTTCCCGTTTGCATACCAATATTAACTATGAGACCACCGTCGGAGTGTGACGAATGAACAGAAAAATCAGTGCATTATTATGAAATTTTTTAAGTTCCAAAAAGCTCAGATTAATCTGCGATTGACATTAATTGTCGCTTGCAATTACAGCCGATACAGCGTAAAATCGACTTCTTTACAATTATTCTGTTCAAAACTCGAAGACTTTTCGATTTCAACACCAACTTAAAAATGCTTCGACGTGGCCCGTTTGGCTGCATGACAAATAGTATTACAGTTGGTGAGAAATCAAGAAATTTTTTCCGAAAAGTAGAGCTGGAAATTAGGAAAATGCCAGGGAATTCTTTACTTCGAATTCTGTCGCCAATGTAAAAACATTTCATCCGTGAAATCCTCAAGAATCCACATTGAAAATATGTGTTTGGTGCTTTTTGAAAGTAGTAGTTGATTGTTATGCTGATGCAGTAATCCGGTAAAGGTGAAGATTATACTCAAATTATGCTCCACTTTCTACAATTTTTCTTGCTTTTCCGCCGGATATTTTTTTCGAATAATATCAATGCTGTAAATGTACGGCATAAATTATTGGTTCGTTATTTCATTGTATATAAGCAAGGCTTATTTACGCGCAGTGGATGATTTGTTGTCAATGTTTGTTGAGAATAGTCTGTTTTTCACTGATATTGTTAGTGAATACTTCAAGATTTTTTTTTTCACTTTACATACAAGCAATAGTTATGATCTGGTTTAGTACGCATTTATGATGTAAGGGTAAAGGCTCGAAATTATATATATGTGCCTAAATGGTGTCGCAGTTGTCCAATTACTCTACGCTGCGATCGACGCTACCTTCTTGTAAGTATATTCAGGATCATTGTTGGAAGTAACTAAAAAAACAAACAAATAAAGCAGGAAACTACAGGTATCTTACGGTATGCTAATATAGTGAAGCAAAACCAAATTACTTTTGGCTATAAACAGTTTTATGCGTAATCAGTTTCAACAATCGCTCGTTACGACACATGCGGAAAATGTGGTAGGATCGTTAATAATTATAATTAGCTCGCGTCAGCCGCAAATGGCGCAAAAACACATGTCGAATCATTAGCCGAGTGGGATGATTTCGACGCTTGCCAATACTACAAATGACATTCGATATATTTACGCCACTTACGCTGACAATTACCTGAAGCCTGTGAAGCGATAATATGATTTTTAATAAAGCCTATTATGCCTGTATCATTCGAATTTTACAAGCCTTTAAAATTTCACGGCCAATTACACTCTTCCATTCCACACCTGTATCGCATTCTTAGCTAACGGCAAATAAACCCATAAACAATTAGATGTATATAATATTACAAAAGGTTTCGGATTCAATATCCGACACGAGGGTTAAAAAAGGTAACCCGCGTTGCGAAAACAACGTTAAAAGGGTTCTCCGAGTAAAGAAAGTGAGATGCAATACAAATGAAGTACAAGCAAAGACAAAATCTGAAAAAATACGGTGCGTCCAATTATATAATTGATATCTCTTTGAAGTGTGAGACATGCTCGTTCACAAAATATTGTTAGTCGACTTGAAGCAACGGTATTGGTTGGAATATTTGATAAATCAGTCGATTAGAAGGTTTTAATGTTCATATTATTTAACAGATATAACCGAGGTGACGACTGAACCGAGAAATCAAAGAAGTGAAGGATTTTTAATAAGAATTCGGAATTCTGCAAAGCTTAGCGAAAGTCTTGAAGAAATTTTGAACATTGGATTCCTCATTCACAGGGAAATTTGGGGGTCATTAATATCGCTTGGAATCATGTCGTGTATAATCGTGTGATATCGTCTACATACTTTATAATTATTCTGCAAAAACTGAACGCTGACCAGAAAATAGCTCCGTGGCACGAGGAACATTATTTTTCGCCTATTTCATCTGATGCCAGCCAATTAGAACGATGAGAATTTTATAAAAACGCATAAAACGGATTGTTATCACTTCGTTAAAGTAAAAATTCTACGCAGTTCTCGTTAGGCGTTGTTATACGAATTTGCGGTTGAGAGTCAAACAAACGAGAGCAAATATGCGTAACACGGCGCGCATATGTTGGATATTGATCAAATAATTAATTAGTACGTATTTAGATTATAAGCGTAAATTCCTAAAATCAGGTGGTTCAGCTAGCGTGGCTCTCGTGTCAATGCGTGGCAAAAATTTCGGGATTGACGATCGGTATAAATACCGACGGACTTGGGATTTGCATTCACCGCTGAATTAGCTACTCAAGCCTAAGTACCTCCACATATTCAACAACATGAAGCAAGTCGCCGCCCTGTTTTTCACCTTTTTGGTGTGCTCCCAACTCTACGCTGTGAGCGACGCTGCTCCCTGTAAGTATTCACGAACACCGTTCACCTGCAAATAATTGGAAAAACTACTGGATAATACTTTTTTTTATCGTGTAATTATCGGAGGATCAATTCGCCGGATGGTTGTCGATGTGCCCTTCGAATGTATACATTTTATTGCCATGATCTTCCGGTAATAAACTTTTGTGCGAATAATTATACTGATGTCTCTTCATCGCTACAGTGATTTTATGAATTTTTATGTTTCAGCTGACCTTTTCTCAAGCCTGGCAAGTGCTATGAAAACCGCGGCTGCAACTGTGGCAAATCAGACCTCAACTGCGGTTGAAACCGCGGCCGCAACTGCGGCAAATCAGACTTCAACTGCGGTTGAAACCGCGGAAACCGCGGCTGCAACTGCGGCAAATCAGACTTCAGATGCAGCTTCGGCAGTGTCTTCTGTGGATACAGACGCAGCATCAGCATTAGCATCCGCGGCTTCGTCAGCAGCTTCGGAAGCAGAATCCGCGGCTTCCTCAGCAGCTTCAGCAGCAGAATCTGTGGCTTCTTCGGTGATTTCGAGTGCAGAATCTGCCGCCTCATCTTTGACCAGTGATTCATCATCATCGTGCACCGACACGCTGAGTAAGTATACATGTATACGGCATTATCTGCCAGCATCTGCTTTGCGAGGGACATCAGCTGCAGAAAGTGAAGAATGATACGAAGATGACGATAACGGCACGACGTTGCGGCTCTTAACTACATAATTCATGCAGCGAGCATGAAAACGTTATCGCGGAGCAAGAAACTCCGCGCGTATCGTAGTATACTAATAAAATGAAGCGTACCGAATTATTTTTCGCCGACAGTTATACTCGTGATATTCATCAATATTTGCCTGTTTCAGCATGCGGCGAGGCAGCGGTTTCGTCGGCGATAACTGACATGGAATCACTTGCAACCGCCATGAAATCAAACTACGAATCAATTGCTGATTTCTGGACTAATTTATTTGCGTAGATTAAATAAAATTCATCATGTCCACCCTGAAGATTGCCTGAAGCCATATGAAATGATAATATATAAACTCTAGTAGAGCAGTGTATCTATCAATCGTTAAATTTTACAAAGTTGACATTTTTTTTCGCTCTTGTATGATATTTGGCTGCCAGATTACCCTCGAAACACCTGTTAGATATTTTATTAGCTGGCATCGGCACTTGTGTCGAGTAGCTCTCCGTTATACGAAAGCTTTCAATGTAACGCTGAAACTTTTGTGAACTGAACAGATGCGACAAAATAACCAAGCAGGTATACGACAACTCTTTTGTAATAATGCTTAATATTATTAACTATTATTTCATTGCGATTCTCATACAAGTAACATGGTATTTTAAGAAATGCGATAACTATGATCATTAAATAAAATATATAACAGAAGCAGTTGTACTAGCAAAAATTAGTTACTCGTAGTGACCGTAATTACGATGACTGAAAACAGAACACACGACGAAAAGACGAAGAATAAAAAAAAGAAGTGCGATGGCCGGGAATCGAACCCGGATCAACTGCTTGGAAGGCAACTATGCTGACCATTACACCACCATCGCACGTGATGATATCAACATTATTTAGTCTTAAGAAGGGTTGTAATAACATCTGCTTTTAACTTCGCATACTCTCAACTCGAGACTTTTTAACGTATAAATAACAAGCAATATTGGTGATTTGTTTGAACTTATTTTGAACTGCGTGAAAACCAGCGTATACTAATCTAGAAGATATATGTGTAAGAGCGTCAATCGCACTCTATTCTAAATTTAGAATTTAGACGTTAATTGGCAGCTAGCTGATATCGCGATATTTTTGTCTTTAATTTATATCCAAGAATTAACTGATAACTAATTTCTTTTGTATGAACGTGCGTGTACATTTACGTTACGGAGTAAGATCATTCATCGAACAAACGGTCAAGCAGACGAAAAAGTAGTCAATGAACGTATCCGTTCATTCGCTCGTCGATCTCTCGAATTCACAGAATCATCGTATAGAAACTACATTTTGAAAAAAACTTTCAAAATGGAAAATATCGTGACACAAACATGAAGAAAGTGATTATATTCCTAATTGATCGCGGTTATTCCATGTTCGTGCAATGAATATAAAATATTATTCATACCTACATGTATTATACCATACGTATAAACAAATAAAGACGAACGACTTCAAAACTTGTCCGTTTTCGTTTCGTGCTTACATGCCGACAGTATTATCGAACATGCATTGAAGACATCTCCTGAATTCCGTTTGAAATCTCCATGAGGGATCGTCACCGTGCATCAACTGATCCGTATGCTAGAAGAATTTAGTATAGAAATTCACTTAGTATGCAGGAAACTGATTCACGTTCTTATCAAAGAACAGCCGGCTGCACATCTGAAAGTTAAGCGTGTTACACCTGCATAGAAACCTGATGGTGACAGCGGTCGATTTGAAAGTCTTTGTACAGTATTAGAATTTGAAAATTCACAAGTTGATCAATGAAATGTATATGTGCAGCCTTTGAATATGAAGTACATGAATTCGAATTACTCCATTTACTATACGCTTTGCGATTATGTGTGTCATTTCTCGTGCAACTTTTTTTTATCATCGCATTACGAAGCGAGCTATTTTTAATGATATCAGGGTAAAAACTAACAACAATGCCGATTAACACGGGCGCTGAAGAGTTATTATTATCTGTAGAAATTGACTATACGAATTTAAAACACATCAGTGGCACACGCCTTTTAGCCTTATTTTTCGTTTCACGGAGGATTCATTTTACCGAATAACTGAAAGTTCTCCTACTTTCGCTTTAACAAGTACCTGCGGCCTTGACATTACTGCTGCGTGGAAAGAAATTGGAGCATCGCTACGAACATGAAAAGTCGTTGATCAGGTTTCTTTTATGAGAAACGTAGACGGTACGTTTGAGGATTTGCTATGCCCGTGATTTAGTAACTCAAATCGAAACTTAACTAATAATAATTATCGTAAAAAACGTAATTAATTAGTCTCTTGAAGCGATGAGTAAAAATTATTCATAGCAATGAAAAGCGAAATGAACGCTTCGAAGAAAACTCATATTGCAGTTGGTAGGATCAAAGCATTAAAAATCCCTGCGTGGGAAATGTAAAAAAGAAATTTAAAAATAAAATGTATCAACAATCTCAAAGGTCAAAGTGACAGAGTTCTGGAGCATGAGACTTAATGGCAGTCCAGTTCTGACCCCTTGCTTTCCCTGAGAGTAACAAATACCGTTTCCTTCCTTTTTCTTTTCATCGCTCTGGATGAGTGGGTTTCGGATGTTCTCCTACCACCGCACCTCGTTTCAATAAGACTTCTTTTACCTTCTCTTATTTAAGTAGGGGTTCACGGGGGTATAAAACAGTAAGAAAGTGATTCGCAGAGCAGTTTCTACTCGTCTCTAGATCTTTCCGTGTAACACCAAGAGACCGTAGGATAAATTTACAATTTTTAATCTAGTCCGTTACTTTACGTTGGGATTTACGTGCGAAAGGAGGCATCATGTTTCGTGTAAGCCAAACTTGACAGTAAATAATTTATAGTAATAAGGTAGAGACTATTTCCGAATTTGATTTTGAAAATTTAGTAAGCAAATAGTCAATTGCATATTGCTTTAAAGCCATGAAAAGTAATTTACAGTTACTTCTCTCACCTGAAAAGCTATCAGAAATCTGAAAAAAAAAAACCTATTCGATTGTAATCAACGTAACCCAAACAGCACAAAAATTGAAGTCGTTAAAAATAAGTCTAAACAGGATGTGTTATGCGCCATTTTCTGACGCCTAAAAGATATCTTTACGTCCAAAAAATATCTTCGTACCTAAAAGATGTCCTTGGGGCGTCAGAGACGCTAGAAATGGCGCATAAGACATCCTTTAGATGTCTTTTCGACGACTATAAGATTTCTACTGTCTGGGAATCTTTTGCCTGGGTGAACTTTTGTAACAGAGTTTTCTATTCACAGTTTGCTCTAGTCGCAGCGTGCGCAACTGTCATCTTTGCCGAACCTCCGCCTAGTAAGTATGTCCCAATTTTAAAAAATCGAAGAAATCAGGCCAGCACTTCTGTGCCTTAATTATACCAACTGAAAAAGCAAAAGCTCTCACTACCAGAGCCATGAAAGTTTCTCCTCTGACTGATCGTTCACATAAACGACACCCGTAACTCACCACCTAATATCAGTCTCCGTGAATTAATCATCAGGTTACTCGAGCGGAGGATACTCAAGCGGAGGACTTATAGACGGAGGAGGTGGAGGCTATGACTACAGCAGCAGCTCGGGAGGAGGTGGTTACGACTTCGGCGGCGGAGGAGGAGGAGGCGGTCATGGATCCGACGTTGATTTCGCCAGTTATTCCTCAGGGGGTCTAGGACAGGGTGGAGGAGGCAGCGGCCACGATAGCTTTTCAGGCGGCTACTCCTCCGGCGGCTATTCCTCCGGAGATCACGGAGGAGGCTCAGGATCTTTAGGCAGCATCGGAAGCTCATATTCCTCAGGAAGTTATGGAGGAGGTTCTAGCAGTCCGCACAGCATCAAGACCTCATACTCCTCCGGAGGTGGTGGTGGTGGTGGTCACGGGGTGTCGAGTCTGGGTGGCTACTCCTCGGGAGACGGCGGACACTCTGGATCCAGTTTTGGGGGATACTTCGGAGGAGATAGCGGCTCAAGCTTCGGTAGCTACTCGAGTAGCTCCGCTCCTAGCCACGGAGGATTCAGCGGAAGCAAGGGACACGGTGCACCGAGCTTCGTTGGAGGCGGTTACTCCGTTGGCGGACACTCTTCGAGCCCCGGTAGTTTCTCCTCCGGAGGATACAAAAGCGGACCGAGTCTAGGAGGAAGCCACGGCGGCAGCAGCTACAGTCTAGGCGGTGGTGGTGGATACCCAGCAAGCTATGCTTCCAGTCCCAGCGTAAGTTACTCCTCCGGGGGACACGGGGGAGGAGGATATTCCTCTAGCGGTCCAGGAAGTCGAGGATATTCTTCAGGCGGGCATGGAGGAGGTGGATATTCCTCCGGGGGAAGCGGGAAGATCATTTTCGTGAAATCGGGTGGAGGAGGCGGAGGCGGATACTCGAGTGGTCCGAGTCATTCGAGCGGCTCCAGCTATTCCAGCGGACCGAGCTACTCAAGCGGAATATTTGGGGGCGGCGGGTATAAAGGAAAGATCAGTAGTTTCGACGGCGGTCCATCGTATTCAAGTTATTCAGGTCCAAGCTTCGGTAGCAGCCACGGAGGATTCTCTGGAAGCTCCAGCCTCGGAGGTGGATACTCGGTCGGAGGACCTGCTGGATATTCCAGTGGTTATTCATCGGGCGGCGGACATGGCAGTTCATTCTCAGGATATGCTTGATTATATCGATTCTAAAGCGTCGTGTTTAGGTTTAATCCAGGTTGGAGACAATGTTATTGTTATACTATTGTAAATATTTATTTTCATTACCGTCAGCTGTCTGTCTAGGCATAAGTGCACACGTTTTTTACCTGCCTTGTTTATAATAAAATACATTGTGAAAATGAACGATTGTCGCGTATAATTCTGACTCCACGTTTTATGATTAATTACCATTAAACACTCCTGGACTAAATTAATGATCCCTGTGCAAAAATTTATATATCACTCTTCTTGATGCACTGTTCTGACAGTACGGATCAATCGACGGTCTAGATATGTCAGGAACAATGAAAGTATTGGACATTAGTTACTTGGTAGAAATACGTCGAGGATTTATCTTGCTGTGTACAGCCTGTACATCAGGCAGAGCTGTTAAAGGAGGTGTTCTAGAAATTTTAGGTTTCGCTACAAAAGCCTCTGTTTCATTGTCCAAGGTGAAATCGTATTTTCCATGAGGAGCGGCTCCTGCTTGGTCCTCGCCGTTGCACCCCCTGTATAATAAAAGTATGTAACTTGAAATTATTTTTGATATATAAAGTACGTAAAAGGGAGTTGTATGTACATCAAACTAGTCGAGAATAAACTGCTAGGGAGATGACCCACTTAGTTGTAGGTCATTTTTGCATACTTCCGTAAAACCGTTAGCAACCAGACTCGACTTGAAGGTGCATTTACTATTTAACACTTGAAAACTGGTTTACCAAGAACGACTTTTCTCCTACACTTTTATAAGTTCAAGTGAGAATCTGCCAGCATTTCGTTTATTCAAGATTCTCTACTTTCTCGAAGAGGAATATGCACCTGAGTTTAAAAAAGAAAGAAGAAAAACGAGAAAAAGAGAACCGAGGCGTATGTATGCCAGTCGTAAAAGGACGAGTCAATCTAATATATCTTATAAAATTGTCGGCACTCCAAACCAAATAAAGTCACACAGTATTCTTTTAATGATTCGCATACATTATGAAATTTTATTTATTAGTTTATATAATAATTTTATAATAAAATTGACCGTAAAAAAGTGCAAAAATAAGGAAGCACGTAGTAATAAAGCTATCGTAAAATAACGTAAAACTAGATGAATAAAAAATAATTGGTTTAGATTCTTGACTTTCACTCACAGTGAGGCAATGCTGCTAAACTTCTCTGTTTCTGCAAAAAAAAGTTTACACCGTATTAATGATATCGGTCAATTCGTGTTCTATTTTTTTAATTATTTAAATTAAAACTGCGTCTTTGACAGTAACAAACTTCGGTTATTGTCAGAACTTAATTGTATATTTTACTGGCCGCTCCAGCTACACAACGGACTTTTATGTGTTGTAGAGCATTCGATATTTATGTGGTACATATAGCTGCACTGCTTTCTAAATGCCTTTACCATCATGTATGAGTAGGATCATGTGAAAGTTTCCAAACTTTCACTGAAAATGTCGCTTTTATTTTTGTTATTTTTATTTGTCACGTTAGTTTTATCTCCTGCCACAATATGCCCTTTAATAATGTCAATCACCTTTTCCACTTTTCATTCAAATTATACAATTTGTGCATCCTGAACTGATTCAAATTTCATACCTGCCACAAGGCTGTTGCAAGCTGTTCCTAGCGTACTGGACGAAGCTAACGTTGTCTTACTGCTACCCCTGAAAAAATGTGAAAAAATGAACACAATGTGAGTCCAGTGAATATCTGGTAAAAACCTTATAACTTAGACTGCAACATAAATAATTGGAAGCGTTCGAATGTACATAATGTGCCGAAGCTTAATATTTGATGTCAATTACGCACTTGGAGCTTTGATTCGCATACAAACAGACAGCTGCTTCGCTATTATCTGATTCTTCAGAATAGTTCAATCTGACAGCTTTTAATTTTTGTTCACGTCGTTCGGAAAGACTGACAGAGTTCAATTTTTGTTTACGTAATGCTTTCGAGCGTCTGTGTGATTTCTGAGACTCGTTGGATTGTCTAGGTTCTGTTGATGATTCCTTTCTTGTCACAGTCGGTGAGTTAATAGATTTCAAAGTCGGCTGAGCAGATTTGTCAGAAGTGTTTACAGATTCATAGGTCCGAGTAAAACTACAGAAGAATGGAGAGCAAGTACTCGTTCGTGATTTGTTAGACCGAACTTCGATCTTAGTATCACTGTCGGTAGTTGCCGTTGTTAGGGAAGCTCTCGAATTCATATCACTGATGGAGCGACTGTTTATTTCAGAAAGTGATGGATAAGTCTGAGACGTTTGCTTTCCCTTAAAAATGAATCGCCAATTCAAAACATTATCTATCTGCATTGTTTTTGTGGAACTTGTACCTGTGTCACGTGTGCCGATAGCCTTGACAGCAAAGGTGGTATGTCAAGATGCAATAACGACTTTATGGGTGAAGTGGCAATGGGTCGTTGGCAAACAGATTCTTTTCTTCGCAAGGATAAATGTTGCATTGTTAGTCTTTGAGAAAATTAATGCATGACGGATAACGATAATACGTGAGTAAAATTAAACTCAAAAAATATAATAGAGGCAAGCTTTACCTCGGGGATAGTCCTGTATCTCGTGTCGGTGTTTCAACATCATTTCGATGTTTGCTCAGTGTATTTTTTTGGGGGTTTGGAATTTTTAACGAATTTCTTCTAGAATGCATCTTTGGTGTTTTTGGTCTAGACTCGAAAACGTTTACACTTTCTGTTTGTGTGATCAATGGCGCGATTGAATAACATGAAGCGAGCAATGCTTCTCCAGACAATTCACCAGAATGAACTCTGACGGGATCTCCTTCTTCCAGCTCATCTTCCAGTACATCGAGCTCTTCCTAATTTAAATATCACCTTATATAAATCAATGAAATTCAGTAAAATACGATTATTATTTTGGAAAGCTCACATTATCGTCATCCGCGGTTTCATAGTCCTCTGAGTTGGTGGTATAATCACGGTTGTGAATTTTTAAAATATGGTCCAAATGTTTTCTACAAATTAATAATCAATCGACAGCGATAAATTAAACATCTTTACTGTGAGCCCATATTCACCTTATTTCTCCTGAATTTCGCCCTCGATGATATTCCAATACAGCTGTAAGTCCCGATTTTTTTGCTTCCTCGTTTATTACTTGGTTTGATAGAAAACTATTTAATGATCCGTTGATGTAGGGTAGTGCCTGATACAGAAGGTGAACGATAAGTGACTGGCATCAGTAACAATTGACAAAATACTCTTTGCACGAATCTTTGTAAATATGCTCACAGGTGCATGATCTGTGGCTAGTAAAGTAGTCAGAGTAGAAATAACCACGGAAGCCATAGCCGATGCTCGTATCTGTGCTGCTTTGTGCAAGGATAGATTCATCAGGAGTGCAGTGGCATATTCCAATCTATACGAGCCAATTTTATCGCTTTCCGACTTCAAGTGAAATATCAGCCATTCCACAAGTCCAGTTTCGATCATGTAGAGTCGTTGCTGTTTTCGCAATGACATTTTTTGCAGCATTGCGATTATCATATCGCAAGTGAATGAATCTATCGACTCACCATTGTTTCCATTGAGGCATTTGACAATCTGAAACAAGATGGTTTATAATTTCCACGATTTTCGGAATATTCACATTGTACTTTAAGCTTACCAAGTTGAGCAGCGTAGCTCCAACAGCCAAGTAATCTCTCCCGCATCTCAGAGAAGCCAAAGTGTTGATTAACCTCGCTGCTGACTGTTGCAGGGGATGAGGAGTGGCTACGTCTTTGGGCATTAATAAATAAGGCAGGATTTGTTTACCGCTGTCGCAAGCCACTTGAGCATGTAGTCCCAAAATATCTCCTCTCAGGTACTCGTTCACAGTTTCATCCCGGTCTCCCGGTTGACTGAGAGTAAGTTTCTGTAAGATTGACGGTCTTGATAATAGTGATTAATTCAGTTTGCCATACAGGATCGTATTTCTGGTGTCACGTACAAATTTTATCCGAAACTGTATTGTGGACCGTACTCACCCAACGCAAGGCTTGCAATAGTAATAACTTTGTTTTAACGCTCCCATTGATCAAATGAAATTTAATTTTTTTGTAATCTAATAGTTTTGGAGATACAGAATTGATGTTGAGGCCAATGTGACTGGGTGCTTCTGTGAGGTCTGTATGTTTTAATTCCACTTCTTGATCAAGCAAAGTTTTCGTCTAAGGATCACATTGCATGAAAGTTTAGTGAACAATGAGAAAAAGAATCAAATTTATCTGCCCACAAAATCATTCAGCTTACCTCAGAAGTATTTTCTCTTACGTTATGATTGAAGAGGTCTGGAAATATGGTGATACATGATTCCAACATATTTTGCAGATCGACTGCCTCTCCTCTGACCGAATTTTCAAGCGCAGCCGTTAATTCTCCGGCGATTCCGATCAACTTATGATAATCCGAATGTAGTTTGTGAAATCTGATCTTCAACTTTTCATGGTTGCTTTGAATACTGTACAAATGAGATTTAGTCAGTGATAATTCTGGGTTCGTTTGAATTGGTGTTTTCATGTTTTTTGTTAGCATAGAACAATTCAAAACTGCTGCAGGCTGGCGGAGATCGCTTGTAGATATAAAATTTCTCGTAGTCGTTACGGTACTGATCCGGGTCTGTGCGCTTCTGATGAGACAAAAATTGAACATTCAAGAATATAGGATCGTTCGTCTAACAGTAAAATTCTTCGCCTCATTTCAATACTTACTTGGAATGTATTCTACATGAGCGTTTCTTAGCATGGCAGCCAAGTCGATCAATTATGTTGTGATTTTCTCTAAACATTGGGATATTTCTGTCATTCGGGGCAATATCTATGTTATCCACTGTTTGCTGGGGAATCAGTCTCATTATTGTACTTCTGGTTATCTCCAACGGCATTCTCGGAACATCATTTTGAACCATAGGTATCTTGCCAGCTGGATTCATACTCATTAATTTGTCCTCGAAGTCTTTCAAATTCTCACACGTCAGAGGCACGTTTACAATATTTCCTTGAACGCATACGTAAGGTCTGCTTGCCGTTGTCATCGTCTCTGTGGACGTTTTTTGAGATGCCGTTAATCGAATCTGAGGACAAGATATCAAAGAATCATGAATTAAGTTCGCTTTTGATGAACACACCGTTTTACGCCAATTACGATACAAGTACCTGCTTCCGATTCATGAGGAAGACTTGTACAGTCTTTGTCAACTCCTCCATCCAACTAATTTCGAATAATTCTGGGAACGTAGTGTAGGTTTGATCATCATCCAGGCAGGGAAGGGCAAAAAAAGGTAAAAAATCCGTTTTCTCTTCAAATTCGCGACCATCTGTCTCCATATAAGTTCTCAGTTGTTCCATGGCGTCAGTCATCATTTGCTTCGATTGATTATCATCTCCCTGTGGTAGAAATTTATAAACAAAACCATCTTTTCAATCGTGCTCAGTATCGGAGCCAAATATACTAGAGAGAAAGGCGAACCTCTCTTCCAAGAAAATACATTTCAGCAGCGTTCTCAAGTATTTTCATCATTTGTGTCCTCGAAACTTCGTCAGACCCTGTATTTGAGAAAATCAGTTGGAATTTGACAGTGAAATTCACCATACCGAAGTAATAACGATAAGAGAAACACATGCTCACTCTGATCTCTTAGTAGATCCAGTTTTTTGATTCTCAGGGGCAAAACAGCAAAATGCAGGTGAAGTTTGAAGCTCAGCACTTTATATTCTGTAGTTTCTCTAATGCTTTGTGGGATCAAGTTATTCCAGAGCTGCGATCAGCAGAAAGAACAACAATTAGACTTCAATATTCTTCTCGATTAGATGGTGCTACCTTCGAACCTTACATTAAAAAATTGCTTCCAATTCCCAGCGACGTACTGGGACATAACTGCCTTGCAGACGTCCTTGGGTATCGCATTTTTGGTGCAGAGATGTTCGGTGAGAACATCGAACCCAAGTTTAGGCGCCTCGTGAACCAAGCAATCGGCCGTACTCTCGAACTCATTGTAAAGTAAAAACTACAACAAAAGCAGAAAATAGAATGATTGCCCCTTATCTAGCGAATCTACGCTTATTGTTAACTTTTGTAATACGATATGACAGACCTGATGAATCAGTTTAACCAGACAGTCATTGACCTGAAACGATCCCAGCAATTCTCCCAACGACGGCTTGCACTGGCTTGTAAAATTCAGTTTCTCATTTTATTCAGAGTTATCCTTTTGGCATTGAAGAAATTTTTATTCCGTACATAAGAACGAATACCTTTTACCATCTATGTCTCCAGTACCTCCAGTCGTCCTTTCCTCCGTCATTTCGCGTCTTAATTTACTTCTATTTACATAATGCGAGAATAATCGATAAAGCGAGGAGGGTTAAAAACGGATCAATTTCGTAATGACGCGCGCCTGAATCCATGACAACGTGGGTAGGCTAGATTTTCAGCGGCAGCAAAAGTGTCCCGTGAGTTGATCGTGTGTTGATCAGTGGATCTCATTCTGTTGACAATTGTTCCATCATTCCGACACGTGGTTTCAACCTGTTCAGATGGGCCGGTTATCATTGCCGGGTATCACACTTGGACGAGTGACGCCCAATTCCGCTAACGTTAATCGAAGCATAAACTAAGTGTAGTCTGACTCTACACAGAAACAACTGAACGCCGTTTAAACTGTGTAATTCCCACATTTCCCACCATCGGAACCACGGGTCGGAACTATGGAACTCATGAATCGCAAGCGAATATCAACAGAAATGAGATCCACTGGTGAACTACTTAATTAATGCTAAGATGACAGTGACAGTTTACTGCAGACAACCTCGTGATTTTCCCTACTCGGGAAACCGTTGATTGCAGCGCTGAATAATAATGGACTTGGTTTGCGAAAATTTGGAAATTTCATCGGCTTCCATCGTTCCGAAGGTATGATTTTATTCCAAAAATCGCTGAACATAATATTGGTTGTGGATATTCGAGGTTATGTTATCTTCTTGCAAAAAAATTCCATTCGATTCATAGATACCGAGAACCGTTCGCTACATTCCAAATTTCATAACGCCGGAGGGAGAGATAGAAATTATTAAGCGGGTGAACAACTCTCCGTTACCAAAATGGACCCAGTTGAGTCATCGTAGACTTCAGAATTGGGGTGGTATACCTCATCCTAAGGGTATGATAGCAGAGGAAATACCGGCAGTGAGTGAGAATACAAGGGCCATTTGTTTCAGCATTTTTTTCTTATTCTGACTCAAAATACATAGTATTTTCTAGGCAGAAGTAGAGGAGGGGGAATAACTTACAATATTCAAAAATCATTTTCTAGTGGTTAACGAAGTACGTTGGGAAAATATCAGGTCTCCAGATCTTCCCAGAAACAAAATTACCCAATCATGTCTTGATCAACGAGTATTTGCCTGGGCAAGGAATAATGGTAAAATAGGATCTCATTTTATAATATGTTTCCTAATACTTTGAGAATATCTCTTCAAAATTGTGGCATTGTTCTTCTTTATAAATAACACAAAATCGTACAGTCTTCTTCCTTTTGTCCCTGATACGAACTGACTTTTTATTATACAGGCACATTCGGATGGTCCATTATTTCATCCTATTGTTACAACAATAAGTTGTGGCTCGCACACTCTCCTGGATTTTTATAAGCGGAATGAGACTGACCACGTAGTAAGTATCTGTAAAAGAAATATTTATAAGGGTGAGAAACTACGAACTTTTTGACAGTCATTCCTGAATTCTTTATTCTTAGGAAGTTTCTAATCTGGAGTTTACCTTGCTACTTGAGAGAAGAAGTTTACTTATTTTAGAAAACGACCTGTACCACAAGTACCTGCATTCAATTTCTGAGAGGCATTGTGATACGATTTCAAAGGAGAACATTATGAATCTAGATCTCTGTGCTGTGAAATATCAAGAGAATGAAGTGATTGAAAGAGGGACAAGATTATCCCTGACTATCAGGCACGTTCCAAAAACCAGCAAGCTCAAATTGAAACTAGGAAGATGATTTTGACGATCTTATTTGCTGCTCAAATTCATCTCTCAATTACTTTCCTACAATAATCTATTGTTGCAAAACGCTACGGGGGAAAATTTGAAACATTTACCAGGCTGCAGCCTTTGGAGACATACACACATCCACATCCTCGTAATTCTCAAGACTGACGTCCATTATTTCTTCATCAGACTCGTCCAACATTCCTTGTAGCGAATGAATCGACGATATTAGCACATGGAACTGTTTTCTTCGCATTTCTAGCTTATGCTCTAATTGTTCAGATTTTTCCTGTAAGAATAAAATAGTTGTCGTCGTACTTTTGCAAGAGACACACTTTAATCGGCTAATTGTCGACATAAAAATGAACGATTTACAATTATTTCTAAGATAGGATAAAAAATTTGTCCATAGAATACCTTCAAGGTTCCCAACTCTTTACGCAAAGTGGCGAGCTTCACATCTGTTTCAAGTCTATCAGGCTGTTCGCTGATCACTTTGGCAAGAACGTCATACTCGATTCTATTTTTACGAACACGTTTAGCATCTTGTAGCTCGACCTTAGTTTTCTCAATTTCTTTTTTAGCCTCTTCAATTTGAATACCAATATCCTTTGACATCCTTTCATAATTCTTTAACTCCTCTTGACTCATATTTGCTACGAGACGAGATTTTTTTTGTGCGAATTCACACTGGGCTAGCTGTGACAGCATTCTTTCATGCACAGTATTGTCTGGATCCGGAGTATTTGCCCATTTTAAAAACGACTTCAACAAAACGTTTATCCGTCTATCATCGCCTGTTCCATCTCCATCTATGAGTAGACGTCGTCGTATAACTTCCTCTAAAATCGTGCAATTAAAAACGTTTAACTAATGTTGTAGTATAATCACAAAGCTAATTTTTTGTATAAAAACACAAAATGAGGTTATGTCTCACTTTCCGGCGCTTATACCGTGAAACTGACATAAATGTCACATTTACAATTTGATTTTGAATTATATTCGGCTATTTACCATCTGACATATTCGATGATGTAGTGACGTCGGGTTCTTGAAGTTTAAAAATTTTATTCAAGGTGTAAACATCAGCTGGGTCGAACTTCAATTTGCGTTGAAAAGAACCGAATTTTTTCTTCGTTCAACCTCAATTAGAATGAGCTACTACAAACGCACGGTATCGTAATTTTCGTCGGTAACAAAGGAGTCAACAATTACCACAAGTCAGTCGCCATTTTATTTACAACGTAACGTGACCTGCGCACTGATTCTATTCGATCATCGACTCCAGGGAAATTATCGCATGTGCACGAGATGAAAAATTGTATATTTCTTATAAAGAATCGATTATAAATCAATTATTCCACATTTGTGAAGCCAAAGCTCGTGACATGTCAATACTGCAATTGTCCCACTTTAGCAACAATGGCTATCTGTCGCAGCTTTAATATATAATGTAGGATTATATTATACGCTCCCTGATCGACTCTTCCTTGTACTTCCGGCAGATTTAATGAAGGCTACAATGGCTGTTGCATTTCCGATTTCCCCATGAGATGGAAACTGCTTGAAGATGGCGACGGTGACAGCTCTCCCAGCGTCCCATCACCTAATTCAAGTAGTGAACGAGTCGAATTTGAGTAAAATCGAGAGGTGAGTGCGACCAGACGATTGTCACATATGTTGATGGAAATATTCGCATCGTTAAATTGATAGAGTAATTTAACCTCGACGATTTTTGCCCCGTCGTAGGACGAGCGGGTTGCACTTCGCTATGTTGAATGTATTGATCTGTCCGCAGCTTCCTGAACGACACCGCCTACAGAGAAGCCATAGAGAACTCTTCCAATTATAACACAAGACTATGCAGAGAACGAAGACTGCGAATGCCCTTCCTCGACTCGCAAACTGGTAAGTAGATGGAACCAGTTGATTACTTCCTGTGATTATTGTCATTAGTTACTGGATATCTTGACCTTCCCGTCATTCCTGTCTTGGTTAATCAATGGCTATTGATAAACGAGTTTTTTCTAACCACAGGAGTCGCCCAAAATCACTCGGCTCTCTTCATGTCGGCTCGAGAACGAATCCCAGGCTTGATGCATGGTCAGGTATATACTTACCCGAGCAAACGATGGCGGAAAAAGCGGCGACAGTATCTGATGCACTATCTTCACCCAAAACGAGGCACCCGAGGGGATATAGATGACGGAGTCGAAGGAGCCGACGGAATTGTTGCGGGACTAAATGATGACAGCAAAGATTCTGTTGCTCTCAAAGGTTCGTCCTAATCAATATCTACTTTCCATGTTATCACATACATCTGATTGGCATCTCCTTCCGAGTGGGCGTGCAATAATTGTTGATACAATTTCCGGTCCAATTGATTCTCGTTGCTCGTTAGATTTGCCAATTCAGTACCCTCAATGCTTAAAATATATTTTAAGCCCTACTGAAATTACTTGTTACGTATGTTTCCGCAAACTCCTTTGTAGTCTTGATGTTCAACGATTATTAAGAAAAAATTATTGCAGATGAACATAGTAAGGATGCTTGGTACTATGATGAGCAAGACATGCTGGACATGGATGCCTTCGACGAACCCGATCCAGACAGTGACTATGACTACGAAGAAAGTTATAGTAGTAAAAGACGGAGAAGAAGGCCCCGAGGTGGAGCCCACCATCCTATCAGGGGACATCCACCCACCGTGGACAGTCCTGGGGCCAAAAGAACAAAGGTGAGTTTAATATGCAATGTATTGCTTCCATCAGTTTTTTATCGAACTTATTCATACTGGAAAGATACTTCATGGATTAAACAGTTTAGATATATTGAAAACTTTATACAAATGTCGAATTTATTCGGAGCTTCGCTCAATGAACAATCTGTTGTTGTTGATACAGGGTGGAGGTCGTGGGAGAAAGAAAGCTAACTACGACAATGCCGACTCCGATAAGCCTTTCGTTTGTGACCGTAAGTTTAACCATAGATATAACTACAAATGATCACTTCCTGTTGTTTTCATTGAAACAAAAAACAAATTATTATTATTATTACTGCTACTACCACTACTACTACTACTACTACAAAAACAACAGCAACAACAACTACTACTACTATCACTACTACTTCTACAGTTTATTGTTTTGGTTTTAAGTAACTAACGCAATGCGTTGCAAAATTTGTTAATCTTATTCTATTATTATATTTTTACCATACTTATCAACTATTTGCAAGGTAAACAAAGGAATATATGATATAATATATACTAGGGAAGAAAAGCAAGAAAGTAAATCATAATCAAAATAAATTCTTAAAACGTTTAGATTAACACACTGCGTAATTTTGCGTCGGGGAATGGAGTATTTTATTTAATATTTTATTGTCTCGAAAGGTACTCTTCTAATTGACATTAATTCCCAGATGCTTTAATGATAAAAGTATGAATTCAATGATACCAACTACAACATTACTCACAATTTTTAAAAAATAACAGACTAATAAAAAATACTAATTATGCTCTGATGTTCGTGTGAAGATGTCAGTTAAACGGCAAACTATTCTGCTTGACTGCTTTTCATGTTTCACACTATTACAATTTCTCGAATCGCAACACTTCCAGGATTTCAATTAATCGGCATAGAGAAATTAATTTCGCACTGCGTTGATTACATAAATAGAATCGATTGAGTGATAGTCTTTGCAGTTTATCAGAAAGACTTTTGAATAAATCAGTTTTGGTTTACACAACCACCATATACTTTTTGATTCAAGCTCTTCGAATTAATTCAAGCGTACCTTGCATCTATTTTCTGTTTAACAATAACATCCTTGTTATGTATTCAGTTTTAAAAAAAAAATAATAAAGACGTTTTTTTTTTCTAATTAAATGATCAGCGAATCAGTTTTAAATGGTGAAAATGAATTGCTAAAAAGTCCACCTTTTCGTCATCCCGTGAATCAAATCTAATATTTTTAAGGGTAATCGTTGGAAAAGAAAACGTCTTTTGGAACACTTAATATTTGCAAATAACTTTACCAAGCGAAAACGTAATGGCTCGCTTTGTAACGATTTAAAAACGTAGGTATTTTCAAGCATCAAGCCTTGCATCGTATTGGTTTTTGCTTCTTGGGCTGGAACTCTTTCACTGCTTGTCCATAAATAGAGATCAATGATCGGTGGATAGGGATGCGTATTAGTGCGGAAAGTGTGCAAGTGATATCCCTGATAAAATTATCCTCTGGCTTTCGTCCTCCAACCCCTGTCAAAATTGTTCAGGAAATCAATTAAAACTTGTTGATGAAGAAACGACATGAATCAAAAAAAGAAGAGAGAAAATATCTGGCCTGTAAGAAATATTGGTTATACGTTGAACGTACTTTTTTTTTCGCCGGAAAACAGTGTTTGCACTTTTACAGTGTGCGGCGCTCGGTATAAAACCAGACCAGGTCTGGTATACCATTACGGTCATTCCCACTCTACCTCCTCTGGCGATCCTGCTAAGGAACCAAGTCCCAGTCCCGCAGATGTTGAATCGTGGAGTGCAGCTGATGTCAACGCTTTGGACCAGCCAGGTTGGAGCCAGTATCAGCTCAGTTTTCTCACCTCCCTTTCGTACCAATAACCCTTCGATATTTCCATCCTATAACGTTACCTGGTTGACTTGAACTCGTACGAGCTCAACTCCAGATTCACGTCTTTCCCGTTCACATATCATCGTCACGTTTCTGGCTACGTCCAAACACTAGATCGGGACAAACCCGCATGGGCACAAAATATGTTATCTCATCGTGAATTTATTGCTGGAACATCCTGATGATCCGTGTTTGGTCGGCGTTAGAATTTCACCACCCCTGCCTTGAATCGATGTTTTTATGCGTACTCGTGTTGCGTGAGTGTCTGGTACGTGTGTGTTCTTCGTAGAACCTGTCATTCTGTCTTCAGCATGCTCTTCAGCTCAACGAATAACAACATAAATTATTTATCTTTTGTTTGCTCTATCGGACCTTTGAAATGAAAGGGGCTGTTATACAAACACCTGCGAAAAATAAAGAAAACGCGGGTGATTGTAACGCGAACCATTGACGAGTACATGTAAAATATTTGAGTCGCCACTATAGCTTGTTGCGTATATATTGAGTTTGGAGTATTGTTATTAGATATCGGTTTACATACCGCAACCTAAATGTGCGGAAGGTGGTGGAGAATTTTTTAAATTGCAGCCTGTTTGTTTTTGTGTTCGATTATTTATTTATATTTGTGATATGGTTTTGATTCGCTAGATGTTTGAAATAATTTATTCAGTTTAAAAGAACGACGCGTTATTTTCCATTTTGCAAATAACGCTTGCGCGACATCGAGTATAAAAGAACAAGAAAAATGCCTGAGACATTCCCGGTTGACATTTTATAACTGAATAAATTGTTATTAAAGTTTTTAAAAAAAAGTCGAAGATAAGCTATCAATCGATCTGTGTGCATGGACGTCGGTTAGAGACGTAAAGCGCAACTGGGTATGTGGTCGGTTTGTGATTAGGTGGTACGCGAAGGGGTCGTCAGAGCACTGCTTCGTCGAGCAATCCGACCCCACCACCTGCAGCGCCTCTGGCTAATGCCGGAGGAGCAGCAGTACCTCAACAGCAACAACAACCACCATTGGCAGTTCAATCGTCTGCTGCGCCATCCTCCCCCACTGTACCGACTCCCAAGGACGACCTACAGTCGGCTGTTCCTTCTCCGGGTACTGCAGTTCCTTCTCCTTCTTCAGCAAAGCCCGAAGCGGGTCCGACGACGACGACATCGGCGCCGAGCGGGGAAAAGAAAGTAGGAAAAGCTGCCCAGCCGTCTCCTTACTGCGACTTCTGCTTGGGCGATGCTAGAGAAAATAAAAAAACTGGTGGTTCAGAGGAGCTGGTATCTTGCAGCGATTGCGGCCGCTCAGGTAAGCCAGAGGAAAAAACTAAGCGCAAATATGCTAGGAGGGCTAGTCACAATTGACAAAGGAAAATAGTGCCCTAAGTTTAATTCTTGTAAATGATTTTGTCATTTCATTCCTTGACGAGGATCATCTTTCCATTGCGCAAAGAGATTATTCGTTTCACTGAGAATGCTTTCAGATTAGAGACTTGAAAAAAAACGAAAAAAAGAAAAAAACAACAAACAGAAAATAAAACGTTTTAACTAACGGCACTCGTTACTATCACGCTATGCAATAGCTAAATACAACTTGATAGAAATAATAAATAAATGAAAAGAAAAATTAAAATATGAATTAAGAAATTAAGAAATAATATAGAAATTTTTACTCTTGGTATTCGGGTTGTTTCGTGCCATGCAAACTCTAATTCGCAAACATTATTATTTTTGGAACATTAATATAACTCGAGTGATTATCTAGAGTAAATAGCCCGCGAATAATTTATTTGCGAATCAAGTTTTGCTTAGCAAGAAATAGCTTTCTAGATATATAATACTTACATCTGATTAGATTTATGTGGAATTCATTTCTCTCGTCTAACTAGCTTTGTCAATGGTCTTCTTTTTTTTTTTTTTTTTTTTTTTACCCTAATACATTATTAACATGTGTATAAAATCTTGTTTTTCTACGAGTCGCAAAAAAGTACCAGAACTTTCCAGCAATAATATACAATGACATCGGGAGGTGCAATGATTAAAACAAAATATGTACAAGTCTTAGATTAAATGGTTACGAGCTTTACATATATAATTATTAATTTCATTTTTATCCGTGCCCAGTATAACGGTGTATTCGATTAACTTTTCTCCAAAGATTGTGAACCGTTCATTGTCGACTTTTTTTAGAGGTTTCAAGCCCTCGCTTTAAAACTTGACAACTTGCCGGAATCATATCGATCAAACGCGGGACCAAAAGTATGAATTTGTCTCTAGCTCTGTGATGTATTTCCGGCAAGTTATCAGGCTCAACTTATAAAACGTAAGGTAGAGTGTCCAGTTTCCTTGTACGTTGGCTAGCCGAGGCTTGCTGTCTGTTAACGTGACTAGTCAAACTGGACGAGGTCGAAAAAAGATTGACGGTATTATTTGAGACGAAAATCCCTCTTTTCTGTCATGTTGTTATTTAATTTTTTTTTTTTTTTTGTCTTATCTTTACTCTTTATTTCAACTGAAGTTTTGGGCATTAATTCTTCTTAATTGCAAATCAACTGTTATTTCCTATTTTTGTTTTCGTTTTTCTTTAAGCTTTTATTGTAGTGCATTCTAAGGACGAGTCATACAATGACACGTGCCAATATTTATTAGAAATATTTAAAGTGTGAAGTGTGGAAAAAGAGAAAAGACGAAGGAATATCATTTACGATAGAATCTCAGAACGTATTTGCGTTTATATCGAGTCTTCTGATTATGTAAAATGTTACATCTATGTTATAAAATACGAGACGGTACGTTAGGCGATGACTCTGTATGGTTGTATCGACTTGTAAACTATTTCCACCTTACCTGGACTCGGTACAAACTTACGCGCGTCGTGACAAAGATATTCTCTGGCTAGGCTCCGAAAAATGTAAGCTTATATCAATGTAATATCATAT
The DNA here is from genome assembly GCF_021155785.1 of Neodiprion fabricii. Lineage (NCBI taxonomy): Eukaryota > Metazoa > Arthropoda > Insecta > Hymenoptera > Diprionidae > Neodiprion > Neodiprion fabricii. Next base: position 22,980,498 of record NC_060245.1, read on the forward strand.
GAGTTATTAGATACAGCATAGACGAATCAATGTCGAGGGAATGTTGGAGTAAATTTTACTAGGAAAATTGTAATTACCGCAGTCATTGTATCTATTTAGCAGAATGCCTTTAGAGCTAAGAAGCATTGGCGACAAGCTTTTTTAACATTGACTCTTTATCGTTGTTCCCTTGATACTCATATGTTATATAATATAACGAGCATGCCGATAGTTCCTCCTTGTTGAATAAGATTGACGAATTTGTTATTAGGCAATTTTAATTGAGCAATACCTACGAGGCTTACAAATTACAATATTTAAGTACCCGTAGTTTATAAGTATGCAACTGTATGAGTCGCGTACAAGCGATACAGAAACCCTAGTGTGTTTGTGTGTGTGTGTGTTGAATGTACGAGAGAAGGACGGAGAGGGAAATAGATAGAGAGACAGAGAAGGTGTTGTGCGAACGAAAATGAAAGAGTGACGGTGTGATAGAAAGAAAAAGCTATTCTGCGACGTTTATATTGTGCTGCGCAAGAAAGAACGTGAACTATTCCAAGGTACGCCCCCGCTATTACTTACCACCTATTACTCCAAATAATAATAACGGTATGTCCAAAACGCAACGTCAAAAAACATTGCAACGCAATAAATAAAATTAAAAAAAAAAAAAAATAAAAAGAAATTTTGTGCGGAAAATATGGTAGCGTTTTCTTCATTATTCTGGACGTTTTAGTGCTGAGGAAAGGTGAAAGAGTTGTGTATATATATGTGTATATATATAAAAATATGTTTTTGTGACTAAAGGCACTTGTGAACAAATTTATGGAAACGAGTAAAAGCTGCTCTAAGTACGTGCGTCTCATTTATTCATATTTTACACAGAATCGATTCGAATTTATAAAAATTAAATTATTATTATCATGAATGGAAAATGATAGCTTGGAGTTCACTGTTCTTCGGCACAAAATAAATGTCCCGGTATATAGTACCTTTCTGTCTGTCCGCTGATCCTCTTCCCTCCTTAATATCCCCTGTCGAAAAAAACCAAACGTTCTTGTTATAGGCCATCCAACTTGTTTGCAATTCACCGCAAACATGATCGTCTCTGTACGCAAGTACAGATGGCAGTGTATCGAGTGTAAATGCTGCTCCATATGCGGTACATCGGACAACGATGTAAGTATTATTGCCAAAAGGTGGCAATACTTTTACTGCAAAACAATTATGTTTTCTCAAATCAGTTTTTGGTTTCACTTACCAAATAATTTCGACCAGGATCAGCTGCTGTTTTGCGATGACTGCGACCGCGGCTATCATATGTATTGTTTGGCTCCACCTCTCGCATCTCCACCGGAGGGTTCCTGGTCCTGTCAACTCTGCCTAGCCGAATTCCATCGGCATGACTAATTCTGAGCATGTACGAGGGAGATAGTACATCGGATCTATCTAACGCAATCCTAGGTCAGCTAGTAAAGATTTTGAATTAGAATATGAACTGCGATTCATAATTTACCCTTGATAAATTTACCCCTGTTTCTATTGAATGGACAAGTATTATTTTTATTCATTAATTAGAACGAATCCCAAAGCTTGAAAAATTAATTCGTATTTAATACGCGATGCGTGTTTTCAATGGCAGCTAGACGTATTTTTCAGGCAATACTTCGGGAAGATTGTGAAACTTTTATTTCTTTGTTTCTTTCTTCTTTTTTTTTTATTATTATTTTAAACATTTAAACATGTAACATTTTAGCTGTACGAACTTTTAATCAAGGCAATAGAAAGATGTGTCACATCGATATAAAATACTTTGATGAATCTTCAGTTCTACTCTTCTAATTCGGAATCTATTTTATCGCCTAACAACAATTGAAACTTTGGTCATCTCTAATACTATACGATATTTAAGAAAAAAACGCTTGAATTCAATACAATTTGGATCTCAGACTTTATACTACTTGTCATAGCACAACCTTGCTAATAGTTTGAAATACGTTGAATCATATGAAATCTTATTGAAACGATATGATTTAAAATCTACAAAGACCTAAACGTTACTAACTGTTCGGTAATAATTGATAAAACAATAGATAGATAGAACGTTGTCTGTTTGTCTGTACGTACCATGATACTCAAGCTTTTACACTTAACAATGTTGTAGCTACTGTTAGCAGCATAGATCTATTACAGTAACTAACGCAATATTTGCTGAAAAAAAAAGTATATTATTATATTATGAATTACGATACGATCTTCTTGGTTGTTTAGCCCAGTATTTTTATATTTTATATATCGAGTGTACTTAATTTAAGATGCCATGGTGATTTTTGGTGCCCATATTACTATAACATAGATCCTCCTTCCGTTTCAGTTTGGTAAGATTTTGAGAGAGAAAAAAGCAAACAAATCACAACAACAACTGTATACACCTATTACAGTAGCGCAAAGCTCGTTTTGGTACTAAATTTAACAAGATTCTTGATTTAATTTTCATACCATTTATTTCTAATGTGATGTATGCAATTTTAAGTAATAAAAAGATTGGTTTATACAGACAAGAGTGTGGCTTATAAAGATGGAATTAGTTTGGATGATTGTGATAGGAAAACGACGTTGCCAAGAAACTGGCTTGATTCTTGCAGATAAAATAAACCCGATAGTGTTGAAGTTGATCGAAATAATTCAGAAACTTGGTCTCATTTTGCATTACATGGTTCGATTTTATTAAAAATGATTACAATAAATCTACAGCTACAATTCGAATGTTAAAGTACGAGATAAGCGTTGTGCAGTAACTTGGTCAGTGTAAAAATGTTTCAAAGTTCGTTAGCGGAGTTTCATATTTCAACAAGAATTTCTGACAGCGATTTCCGACGAAGATTAGGCACTGTTGCATCTCTGGCTGGATAGCCAACCGGAAGTAGCAGTGTTAATTTCTCAGATGCAGGACGGTTCAAGAGCTTACGAAGCGCAGGTCCACAATTCAATGGAGTTGATGTTAGCGTCACCAATCCAGTGCTCTGAACACGCAGTAAAACTTAATGTTATAAACGGTTGAACAGTGATGAGGAATAGATGAAATTTCACCCGAGTTTGCCATTACGAAAATAAACTTTCAACTTGTGTGTAAATTCGCACCCCCAACTCATAGATAATGTCAAATTCCCATAAGAAAGAAGTTGAAGGTGTGTATTTACACCCAATTTGAGGGTTTTTTCTGTGAGGGTGGCGTTCAATGTAAAATAAGATATTACCTGTATTGCCGTGAGAAGTATACCACAAGCAATAGAAACACTCATTTCGTTGTAATAGTGAATCTTTCTCTTTCCCTCAGGCCCGATGCTATACATTTGTTTAAAAACTAAAATCAGGTACGGCGCGATGGTCAAATATTCCTTAATCCAATCGGTCCGAAGCGGCTGTAGATCGGTTGTCCATTTTTTTCCCATTCTTTTTTTGTAATTAATTTCTTCCTCTTTCTCAACAATTTCCCTGATTGCAGCCTTTGTCCGAGGGTCTGACACCGCCACAAAAGTCCAAGGCTCGGTGTGCGCTCCACTGGGAGCAGTGCCTGAAATTCGTTCGCAATCAGCGTCAGAGCCGTAATGAATTGAACAAAATCACTACGTACCGGCGGATTTAACAATTTCCTGAATTACTTCTTTCGGCACAGGATCTGGACTGAAGAATCTAATAGTACGTCGAGCAGAAGCGACCAGATAAAACTCCCGCGCCCTTTGGATTAGCTCCTCTTCGGAAGGCCTTGTGTAAACGTAAGGCACATGTTCCAGGTCCTTGGGTAGAGCAGGTTCGTCATCATCGTCTTCAACTAAATGTTCCCCATCATTTTCATCTGGAATTTCATTAGAAGCGATTGGCGAATGAGATTGGAAGAAATAATCTCACATTCATCTTCATCGGTTTACCTGATCCTTGCTCATCGTTCAAGGATTCCGGTTCACCCTTATCCTGTTCCAATATCTTCCTGGCGGTTTTCGCTACCCTCGACAATCGAGCCAAGGTGTTGAAAAGAAGAAAAGAGACTAAGCTGATCAGAAGGTAATGCCAGTAATTGGCAAAGAACGGAAGGCTCTGCAAAATCATGTCGCTTTCAACGGCAGTGATATCCACGTACGTATATGCCAACTGTAACGTATCAATGATTTAATCATTTCCAGACTATTTCTCCTTACTGGTTTTTTTTTTTTTTTTCCTATCAGCAAACACGTTCCGTTTACCAAGTGTATATTATCAACTTGTGTAAACGCGATTGTTCGCTTCGGGTCGCTGTCTCATTCATTAAAGTCAATAACAATCGATTCGATTTAGATTTCCGAGCTCGAGGACAAGTGTGCTTTACATATCCTACCATTCATACATATTATATATGCGTGTCATTATATGGTGTGTACAGAAACAGCTGCACCGTGATTCAGAGGAAATTTGTAGCCGCTGTAGGTACACCTTCAAGGTGAGACAAGATTAGGCGGTAATTAGAGCCGATCAGGATGACCACGTGAGAGCGAATCTATTTTTGAACGAGAAACACGACTTCCGTGAGTGCGTCGTTCGCTAGTTGGAACTAAGTTTATCTGCTGGTGAAGAATTGCCGAGTGATTGATATGCAGATCGAATGAAACTGTCTTCCGAATCTGCGAATAATGCGGGATATCATTCGCAATAAGCGATGAAGCTCTGATAGTGAATAAAAAGGAAAGAAATAATACAGTAATAATTAGAAAACAGCGCGTAGTATAGTTGGCGAAATAGATCGTAGATGGCGAGAGGCGAGCGAATAATAAAAAAAAAAAAGAGGAAAACAAAACACGACGGAGCAGAAAATCCCAAGACCGAAAGATTGAGTGAGCCTGTAGGAGGCTGCATCGACTCATTCGGACTTTGTTATTTAACAATGGGCTAAACCTCCATCCGCTCGATATCGTGTTAAAAATTGAAAACATGCCTTCGTTTAACTCATCAAGTGATAAAATCAGATCGCAGCGCCGAACGAAATGTCATTGTAGCGTCAGACCAGAACCTTTCGAGCTTAAGTGACAGGTAGAAAAAAAACATGGCCGCCGATTGTCATGTGTTTTAATATCTGGACCGAATAATTAACCAGTTGTTGTTCGCTTGTGTCATTCAAAGTTGAGGACGAATTTCAATTCCAACCTCGAAAGTGATCTGATTCGTTTCTCCCGTTGAATTAACTCTGCGCGTGTCAAGTTATCGCGATATATTCCCGTACGTATAGAAGACGTGTATTCTATTTGAACAGGATAATTTACGTCGAATTGTACGACGGCGACGACGACGACGGAATCGTAAAGGTTATTTACGTACGATTTTTCCAACTCGTCAAAAGCATGGGTATAAATAACTTGGAAAATCTGCGGATTGACGCGCAGTGTCAAAAGTATCCAAGGTATCACGCTTTGTCTTTATTTCACGCGTTTGTAACTACGCGGCCCGTCTGTGCAATAAGGATAATTTCAAAGTAAAAAATCGGCGGAAATGTTCGTGGTAAACGAAAGGTGTTTATAAATTGTTCCTTTTCTTTCCCCCTAATTTCCCATATATATTATACACGTGTATTCTCTTTTCGGCAAGTTAAGTTATTTCCAAATCATTGATTCCGATAACATCGTACAGTTCCTCGTTATTCTCGGCGTGTTTTGAAGAGAGGAAGTTGATAATGAAAGTCCGGCGTAAACACAACCAGGGAATGAACGGCAGAAACCCCGTGAATAACGAACACACATAAGTCGAGAAGCGAACGGTTCGCCGCAAAAACGGAAGAAATCTTTATCAGCTAAATACCGTCGAAGCAAGTCGACGAGGCCAAGGCGCGGCAAGTAGTTATAGTCTGTAAAATGGCGTCTTAAAGGAATGCAAGTATACAATTCGGCTCCGTGATTTAATCGTAAACAGTTTTTGAACGTCATTTGTTTGCTCGGTTGTTCGAAAGCGTAACCGTACGAACAAAGTGCGGGCGGGAGATAATCCGAGAAAACAACAACCACGGACCAAGAGGATGACGGAGATGGACGTCTCGACCTCCTGCAACGCCACCATGCAGCCACCTTCCCTACCCCCACCCGACAAACACCACCTCGCAGCAGAGACGGAGATGACCGTCACCCACGTGCTGACATTTGGTATTTATTTTTCGCATTACTGTAAACGTTCTCGCAGGCATGTATTTCCTCGTGAAAATTTTTTTTTTCTCGCATGCATACTCATCGCCACAGCTCGAGCGCAATTAAGCCCGTCGGCGACAAAAGCGCTGCCGCATTATCGCCAGCTGTGTACTTTTCTCCCCGCTGACCGCAAATCCTGGAAAACACGCTTATCGCGGTTACCGTCAACTATTGTTTCGGATTACGATACTTGGGAAATATTTGTTTCCAATCCTCAGTTCCCTTTCCTATGGTCAACAGTTGTAATCGGATTTAAATTTACTGTCGTTGCAGCAGCGGTTTGCGTAGTAGATAAGCTGAGCGAATTATCCAAACTATGCGCGACAAATTGAGGATAATGAGTCAGCCGTTGTAACACGAGTGTCGAAATTTTTCTCTCAGCGACAAATACTCGATAACAATTGAACGATTACATAGCCAATGCCGCTACTACTACTGCTACTACTATTACTACTACTCTACTATTCCGTATAGCAAATTATTGCGTAACGATGAAGAATAAGAAGAAAAAAGAACAACACGCTAGTTATGCAACGCTCGTTTGATAGCAGCTGGCGCCCCGGCTCAGCTGGCGTAAAGAAGAATCTCAGGGTTATACGGTTACCTCAGGCCGCAGACCTTCCGCTGCTGCCGATGCAAAAATTTATACCATCGAAAACGCGTATTTTTCGCCACCCGTTATCACTAGTTATAAATATACCGTACACCTCCTCCTCCTTCTCCTCGTCGAACGGTATCTCAAAAGCGACAACAATACATCTGCACAATACGTACCGCCGCCGAACCAGCCAACCAACGATCGCGGAACGCTGTACGTGTAACATCAACAACAACAACAAAAAATACAAAAATACAAAACAAGCGATAAAAATAATCGTAATCCGTAACACGCGGCCGGTGACACTGATAGCGTTACGGATCTTATCTCTCAGTTTCCCCCGCAGCAGCGACAGCCAGTTCAGACATAATTCCTCCCCACCTCTACCTTACCTCGGCGTTGCTGAAACTCCACACCCAAGTACGTGTATAAGAACTCTCCGCGTTGCCCTCGTGTTTTCCAAATCAGCTGTTAGCCGTCGCTCGCTGGTCCGGGTGGGGGGACGATTCGCGTAGAAACGACAGGGGTGGGGGTACAGAATTCGTGGGCAGTCCTCCTCACGCTGCGCCGCCTGTCATATCCCTCACCCCCCACCCCTTCGCCTATATTCCAGCCCTCGACAGGCGGGGGTGTCTACGGTCAGTTGCCATCGGGACACTGCGCCGCGCGTCGCGTAGCGGTGAGCGTCTGTCTAACCGTTACGGTATTTTCGCGTATCATTGAAAGAGGAATTTGTTTTCGCCGCGATTAAACAAATTTTTTCCCCGATCGTTCGGATTCGTGTAATTTCGATTGAACTTGTTATGTACACAACTCGCGGTACGTGCGTATGTGTTATACGCCGTAAGTAGTAATACAGCGTCGTTAATTTTGTGGATTTTAATTTATTTTTTTCTTAATATTGTATTATTTTCTTCTTATTACATTCTTCTCGGCCGATGAAATAGAACGTGGCTAATCATTGAACGCGAACGTCTGGTCAGAAACTTTTTTAGACTATCTACGTCTGGAAACGAACGAGTTCATTCCTTGGCGATATTACACGCGGAAATTGTTGTTTGTGGAATAATTGAAACGCGTGCAACGATAATTGTTCGAAGTTTGGATAATCTAATAAGAGGTATAAAAAACAAAAAGAAAAAAAAAAGTGTCGTGGAGTTTGGCAGCAGTGAAAGTGGGACAATTCCGTTGTCCGTCGTTGTCGATATATTCGAGAGGGGAAAAAAAAAACAAATCTCGGAGTGTTGGGGTCTCCTACGACATCTTCTTCTTCTTCTTTTTTTTTTGTTCCGTTTTTTGATTTTACTTTTCGCCTTATCACGGTACATGCTTCCGCTTTACACAGCGTATCAACACGGCAGGCACTCACACACGTAAGAGACACCGCTCGTGAAGATTGTGACACGCGTTTCTCGCAAGTAGTATATTACTACCACCACCTCCTCGGCGCGTATATAGGCGTAATACATACGCTTGCCTGGTACACACGGGTCAATTTCTCGAGTCTAGACTAACAGACTTCAGACCCAGGAGTCCCCGACGTCCTTCGCAATCGTCGCAGCGTTTCGTATATACGTATATATATATAAACGCCGTTCGCAATGTCGAGCGAGACGACGGCGAGGAGAGGAAAGAGGGATTAGATATTATACTTGCTTACTTGCTTATATACATCGTACGACCGACTACTACTCGACGCGGAGACATTAAGAAGGCTGCTTTTTTGCACAGGCCCGGGGGGACACCCGATGTAACGCAACAACAACCGCGGAAAGTTACTATATAACTTACAGGGAAAACAGGATATATATATACATATATTGTGCGTGTGTGTGCGAATGCATACACACGTAACACCTGACTCTAATCGACGAAGCTAGTGCCGATCCGACGTGCCCGAAACTTGTACGAAACGAAAAGAGCAAGAGAAAGAGAGAGAAGGACGTCAAGAGGCAGAGAGAAGAGTGGAGGAGAGAGCAGCGAGGTTGAGTTGCGGTTAAAAATAAAATACATTTTACTTAGTATAATACGAGGAGGGACCAACTTGGAGAAGTTGAAAGTGCATACGAAATTAAACGTCGTCTTTACGGAGGGATTAGGAAAGTCCGAAGAAGAGGACGACACGTATCGTGTATATATACGTATGTATACCATGTAACGTGTGAATAACAACAAAAGATACCACGTATTTTCTCTATAAATTGACGCAGTTTGACGTATCGTTGAAAAAAACTTGGTTGTACCTAGGCGTTTGCAAAAATAAATAAGTAAACAAATAAATAAATAAATCGTCGACATCGAGGTAAAAGTCGACTTGTGATGAGTGGTGAAAATAAGCGGAGCTGCCGTCTCAGCTCGGGCGAAAAAGAAGAAGCAGCCCACTGTTACAGTCGCGATTGTCAGAAGCACGCGGTCGTTATCGTAGTCAGCTGACCTGCAGCACGCAAGAAGAGATATATTACATCTCGACTGACTGACTGACTGACTGACTGACTGAGTTACTGCACTGGGTCGCCTGCGTCGTTGTACAGGAATAAACAAACAGCGTTTCGCGGTCTGTAACAAGGTCGAAAAGCAAGAGGAGGAAGAAGAGGACCGGGACGATGAAGAACCCGGAACACGAGAGCGGTTATTTCGAGGACGGCAGCGACGTCGAGATCATCGGAGAGTCCGATCGCTCAAACTCCGGGGGATCCGGACGCAGGGGGATCAAGTGGACCTCGGCTGCATCGGGTGGATCCGGAGGATCCGCCGGATCCTGCAGCTTGGCCAAGGCCATCAATGAGTTGGACGTTAGAGATTCGCCCGCGTCGCCGGAACCCGTAACGACGGAAGACGACGAGGAGGAAGACTACGACGATGAAAAGGACAACAAAGAGGACGACGACCGCGACGACGACGTCGGCAACGATGACGTACTTTGGAAGAGGAGACCGAGAGGTGAATTGACCTTTGTCGTCGATCGATACGGAAAATAACTAACAACGCATGTACATCGTCATCGTCGTTAATCCGTTTCGTTTCAAGTTCACCGTTATTTTATTGTGCGTTTAGAACGAGCGAGCGAAATCACTGTACAGGAATTTTTTAATATCGACGGATTCGTATTATCCAACCAGAGTATACAAACACCCATTAGATATGCGGTATATGTGTATATATTTACACACACACACACAACGCCTGTATCTGCGGAGAGTTAGTTGCTGGAATCATCGATTCGCGGAGCTCCGGTTTTACCTTCGATCGCGATTCCCGTCAGGCCACTTTCCAACTTTTTATTTCTCTTTCTATTTTCTAAATTCATTTTTTTTTTATTTTTTTTATTTTTTAAATTCATTTTATTTATCGGTTATCGGGTACATATTTACGTATTGTAAGATACAAGCAGAAATTTATATTAAACATCGGCAAACCTTGGACGACGAGAAGCGAGTGTAGATAAGAGAAAATTGTAAATCGAACCGAATCGGCGAGTTGGGAGGGGAGTTTGAAACGAGGTTGAAGTTGGTCACGTTATCGTAAATGAACATTGGGTGGGGATTGCTATTTTCTTATTTTTACAATGATTTCTCGAATGAACTGAGATTGTTAAATATGAGTATGTTTTGCTTACTGAATTTCGGTAACGTTACTAATTTCGACACGTTATGATTTTTTGAGGTAACAAGTTTAATTTCTTGACCTCGAAAAAATAAATCGGTCTAAACTGAGTTTTTCTTTCGTACATTCTATCTTTTGTCGTTCGATTCAAATTGAACTCGAAGCGGATATAGAGTCAATAAGCTGAACGGTAAAGTCCTTGATGACTTACAAGAAGTGGTAAAATTTCTGAATTAACTAGGTCTTCGGTCCTGTTAAAGCTGAACAATTTAGGTCCCATTGACTTACAGGAAATGGTAAAGTTTTAGGATTAGCTGGGACTTCGGTCCCGTTAAAGCTGAACAATTTAGGTCCCATTGACTTACAGGAATCGCAAAGTTTTAGGATTAGCTGGGTCTTCGGTCCCGTTAAAGCTGAACAATTTAGGTCCCATTGACTTACAGGAATCGCAAAGTTTTAGGATTAGCTGGGTCTTCGGTCCCGTTAAAGCTGAACAATTTAGGTCCCATTGACTTACAGGAATCGCAAAGTTTTGGGATTAGCTGGGTCTTCGGTCCTGTTAAAGCTGAACAATTTAGGTCCCATTGACTTACAGGAATCGCAAAGTTTTAGGATTAGCTGGGTCTTCGGTCCCGTTAAAGCTGAACAATTTAGGTCCCATTGACTTACAGGAATCGCAAAGTTTTGGGATTAGCTGGGTCTTCGGTCCTGTTAAAGCTGAACAATTTAGGTCCCATTGACTTACAGGAATCGCAAAGTTTTAGGATTAGCTGGGTCTTCGGTCCCGTTAAAGCTGAACAATTTAGGTCCCATTGACTTACAGGAAATGGCAAAGTTTGAGGATTAGCTGGGTCTTCGAACCGCAAAGAACGACCGCTAACATTGAGTCAGGATTAGAGGGGTGCAATAATAGCAATCGTTTTCGCGCAGGTATAATTATCATTCTAACTATTAGCCTTAAAGTTCCTCCTCGGAAAAACCTCGGAAATTAGGAGGGAATTTTACGGCCTCGACTTTACGCCGAATTGTTTTATTTGGGTCGGCTTTGTGTCCCAGGTGATTAGACCGTCTGCCGCATGTTCTACGCGCAGTCATTCTCATTCGTACAATTCGTACAGGCTTGTTATATGCCTTACATGTATATATGTATATATATATACATATATGGTGTCCATGCTTGCCGTTACATTTATACATTTCGTTTCAATACTCGAGTATATAATATAATATTACGCCCGATGCGGTTCAGAGAAGACGTTTGTGTATTACAATATATACCGGTCAGTCGGTATACGCATGCGTCAGCGGTATTCGGAGAGCAATAAATGTTGAAACAACAACACAACAAGCACCGGAGTAGCGGTGCAGCAACGGCAGCCTTAACTTTGAACAAACAATTTGAATTTCGAAACCTTAAGTCTCCCCGAATATCGACGACGGTCGACGTTGTAAATACTCGCCGTGTGTGCGTGTGCGTGTATATATGCAAAGGCAGTCACGTTTGATTTAAGGTATAGAAAATTCAAACATATTTGAATATTTTCGCCGAAATGTAATAAATTGGCCGGAATTTCGTTGATTCTCGGTTGTTTTTTTTTTTTTCTAATCATTTCATCGTCGCAGGATGTAGATTCATTCGCTTTCTTTCTTTCCAGGGGCACCACCATACGCGAACCTTCGATCCCCACCAAACTCCCACAATTATAATCGCTCTTACTTTATACCATATCACCGTAACTGAGCGCATCTTTCGAGAAAGTTGTACGAATATAAATAATTAGCGAAATACACGTGTGTGTATATATGTTGTGCGCGTTTAACGTATGCTTATACATATGTATAAAAATTGTGTACCATACATGCACACGTTATGTACGTATGTATGCACATACCTATACACGCGTGACCAAAATGCTACTAAACAGACTTGCGAAAACATATTTTTACTCTCAAAGATCCGTCCGATATTTTCACGAACCATGATGCACGGCATCTGTTTCTTTTTTTTCCACGTCTGTTTTATTTCTTTTAATTTATTCTTGCGACTCTCTCTCTCTTTCTTTCTTTCTTTCATTCTCTCTGTCTCTTTCTCTCCTTTCCGCAGTCAGTGTGCCTCTGCTGCTGATGCGAGTTATCTATCACGTCGCCGCAGCAGCAACAATAGCAACGCGACCCATCTTTTTCACCGTGTTAATATTATATATACTTATAACATTGTACCAATTCACGTACATGTGTGTATATATATATATACATATATATATGTAAAATATGTGGAACGCTAACTTACGAGTAAATATTGTATAATGTAGTACAAACCATTGGCATAGATCGAGAAACTTGTATAGAGAAGAACGAGCGCCATCTCCGAGGACAGGGATATAAGACGACGCGTAATAGGTTGAACTTCGTATTTGTTAACGCGTTATTAATTTAAAACGATGTGAATATAGCACCTGCTGTTAATTCTTTTTTTATTTTCCGTTTATCTACCGTGGATGGCATATACTCGCCGATACCGCACCATGTATTTAAACAACAAATTCAGACTTTGACGAAAGGTTGCGTAATAAGCCCGAGTATGTCGCGATGTGTTACTGCATCATACTTACGTATGTGTCTCTGTGTATACGCACGTGTATGTATAGTTATACGCGTACTACGTCGACGACGATGCGGAAAAACGGAAGGACGCCGCGTCTGTACGGGTTTTTTTCCCCTCTCTCTCTTTTTCGTCCGTTTCATTAATTTAAAGGCAAAAAAAGAAAGAAGGGGAAAAAATGTCTACTCATCTCGCAAAATAATTTCATTCAAGGTCGAAACTCTGCGTGCGTATTACGATACGTGAAATATATCTACTCTGGGTCAACAATGCGGAGATGATAGTAATACCAATGGTTGTGTGTGTGTGTGTGTAGAGTGCATTCGCAGTCACTGCAGCAAGCTTGGTTCAAGCTCTACAACCTGCGGAATAAAGAGGATCGTTATTGAAAAGGCACGAGCGACGCGAGAAAGGCGAATCCAAGAACCTGCGGATAATTGACAAGAGTCAGGATCTCGATTCTGACGACTTATTTTTTCACACGTGAAAATAAGATTCTCCGATTAAATCTACCATCTCATTTGTCTGGATTGCGCTCATCGCCGTTTTCGCGAGTGAAAAGTAAAGCCGTCAGAATCGGGATAACGAATCTGTTTCTCGGCTTTACCTTACTTTACTTTACATTACCTTTTAACTTTGACTTTGACTTTAATTTCGCCTTACCTTACCTAACGCTACGCCGCTTCGGCTCACGGCTAACAGAGGAAGGAAAGACGACGACAAGAAGCGCAAACCGCACACGAGCGACGTTCGGTCGGTTCATTCGAGGAACCGAAAGAAAGTCGGTCCCGTTACGAAATAGCGAGTGAATGCCGGCAATCTGGGTCAAGCAAAAGCGGAACTTCTGCACTGCTGCGAGCACCGACTCTCTGTGACTCTCTGCTGAAACACACAGTCTTCCATGTAATTCCCCGCAAAATTTCTTCGCGGTTTTAACGTCGTTTCAACCTCTGCGTTTCTATGTACTTACGGTAAGCTGCAGCGTTACGCTCACCTTGCTACCGTTGTAACTACCTGTGCCGGTTCGTTGATGCTGCTGCTGCTGCTGCTGTTGCTGCTGTTTCGGCAGTCTCCGAACCGAAATATACCGTTCGTTCGGTTCGCGTTAGTTCTCTAGGTCGGGGTCTCTTATTCGGCTCTTTCGTGCAACACACGCTCTCGATCGCATCGTATTCGTTTCACATTCGTTTGCATAATTTTTTTTTTTTTTTTTTTTTTTTTCTGTTCCCTCTCCACTACAACACAAACTTATCAGGTATCGGTTAATTTACCTGGACGATGCACCGTGCACGTCTATCTTCTAATACAGATATCTATAACTAACATACACAAACGACGACGGACGACGATCGCGGTGTTATAATAACTGGGTCAAATTCTAGGCAAAGCCGCGTGTATTTTATACTGTATACACGTTCATCCTCGCCTATGTAGCCACATAAATCGCACGTGTAGGTTTACTCGTATGTGTGTACGTACGTGCGGACGTAACGTGGTGGGTACCTGAATTCGATCATGGCCGCCGTCACCACCACCTTGACACAAATCACGAGTCATTTTGCGAAGAGCGCACCTCAATCTCGCCACCTTCCCCTTGCCTTCGCGTGTTTTTCTCCGATGGTGCGGTGCAGTTAATTTTTGCTGGTTTTGATAAATAAATTGATATACGATTAAAAAAAATTACATATATATATATATACACACACACACACGCATATGTTGCAAAAAATATCTTCCAATCTTGAGTTGTTATTACGTACCTGTTAAACTCGCACATTTATACTTATACATAATAATATTCCACGTACTACAATTGCCTTCCTTTTTTGTTTTTTTTTTTTGTACGATCTTCCCATTTTTCTTCGATTTTATGTACCATCGGATATTTAACCCACCTTATACCTGACCATAATCTGATTGATTTGTCGGTTTACCGTCGCAGTGCGCACATTCACGAGGCTGAAGTTAGTTACGTTGTTGCAATTATTTGCTTTTCGGAAAAATCGTTATTTCGCAATTTCAGGGATGTATGAAACGCAGTAAATTATAATGAGGCCTAAACTTATTCATATTTATAAGAATTGACTACCTACTTAAAAGTCGCTATAAACTTGCAAAATAGCGATCCCCCCCCCCCCCCCCCCCCCCACCCCTCCGATGTTTCGTTACGAACTTCAGTCTCATGCACATTCGTCTGCATATCACACGAGATTGAAGTTGGTAACGTTGTCGTAAGTAAACATTGGGGAAAAAATCACTATTTTATACTTACGATGACTTTGAAGGAACGAATATTTCAAAATATACGAGTATGTTTTGTTTTATTTTACGGTCTATCGAATTTCAAACAATACCAAAATCACGAAGGATGGTAACGGTTTTTCATCAGCATGTTATTATATTACACTGTTGCGTATTGTTGATTGTAATTGCGACATGCAAGTATTATTGGGTATATGTGCGTGAAATTGAATGTCTTATTACACATTTTTTTCATTTTCTCTTTCGTCGTCATACATTATAGGTATTACAAACTGATGTACCTGCCTGTGCAAATACCTCTTT
The DNA here is from genome assembly GCF_021155785.1 of Neodiprion fabricii. NCBI lineage: Eukaryota > Metazoa > Arthropoda > Insecta > Hymenoptera > Diprionidae > Neodiprion > Neodiprion fabricii. Next base: position 22,996,048 of record NC_060245.1, read on the forward strand.
CTAATTGATTTCGATTTCGCCTGTATCTCCGTCATTATTTTTGTGTACACAAATACACACGTACGCACGTGTATAGGTATAACTCGCGTAACTATATTTTGCGCAACTGAACATTATATTACAGTAACGACTAAGAAAAGGTGAAAAAAAAACAAGAATGAAATGACAAATAAAGTACACAACAAGAATAATGGTAGTAATACAAACCCAGATTCACGGAATTTCGACACTTTGGATAAATTGACTTATCATCGTGAACTTATATATCGATGGTAGGTTTTTTTTTTTTTTTTATTCTTCACATTGTTGCTTCGTATCGTTTCTTTTGTCTAACGCAACCGCTCGGCACGTTGCTGCAGCAGATCGTATAAATACAAAGTCAGACGCAGCGAGTTGCGCATTATTGCGTATACATTACACCTATACATTCATAATGCATGCGTGAACGAACGGTCTCATTTCTAAAAATTTTACTCTCTACTTTCTATTTCCTTCTACATATTTGATAGTTTTTCTGTTTATTCTCAATTGCGTCGATAATGTAATATAATATGAATGTGTAAAAATTTACAACCATTGTAAATAATTATTAATTCTTTTATTCTCTTCTTTTACAGTCAATTTGGCCGACAATGGGGGTCAAAGGATCGATATGTCTCACTTTGACCTACTGAAGGTTCTCGGAACCGGAGGTCGGTATACGAAATTTTACGATATAATTTTTAATTGAAATGGAAATAAAAAAAAGTACGCTGTAATTAAAGGAAGCAATAATTGTTATTCGTGACGAATGACGTATGTTTCAGCCTACGGTAAGGTCTTCCTGGTTCGGAAGAGGACCGGGGCCGATAGCGGACGTCTGTACGCCATGAAGACCCTAAAGAAGGCCTCGATTGTTCAGAAAAAAAAGACCACGGAACACACGAAGACCGAAAGACAAGTCCTCGAGGCTGTTAGGGATAGTCCCTTCCTGGTCACGCTGCATTACGCTTTTCAAACAGACGCAAAACTCCATCTTATATTAGGTAAGAACGAATTAAATTTTACACAACGATGATATTTGATGTGTCTTTCATGTTTGTCTTTTTTTTTTTTCGTCTCTTTTTTTCTTTTTTCTTTCCGAATTCTTTTCTCTAATTACGATGATCGTCGATTCCAAAACTAATTAATTATAAATAAGCAATACGTGAAGCACGCATACATAATACATCATGTACTGAATTAACGGTTTGGCCATCGTCTAATTCGAGGACTTTAGATGGGCGTGATAACCTTCGACGGATTCGTTTTTACCTTGAAGTAGAACGCGCGGTCGCAAAATCGATTTTTAATCGTAAAATAAAATTTCTCAATGTTCTTATTTTTGTTTTTATTTTAATTGTGTTTCTTATTCTTTCTTTTTTTTTCCAGATTACGTTAGCGGCGGTGAATTATTCACTCATTTGTATCAACGGGAACATTTCACGGAAGACGAAGTTCGAGTCTATATCGGTGAGATAATACTCGCGCTGGAACATCTACATAAGGTATTGAAAAAAAAAAACAAAACGTAAACCTTCGCTTCGTTTCATTTATTTTCTCATCTTTTTTTTTTTCTCACTCTTGACCAAGGTAACTTTGTTTATTGAATAAAACGACTTAATAATTTTTCTTATATTTCTTTCAAATACTTATTGAAGCCCTATTTACGCAAAGAAGTATACTAATTAAGATATATTTGTTAAAAATGTTTAATCTTATACTTGTTTTTCTTTATCCCTCTTTGATCTAGCTTGGAATTATATACCGTGACATTAAACTGGAGAATATTTTACTGGATCACGAGGGCCACATAGTTCTTACAGATTTTGGCCTCAGCAAAGAGTTCCTCCCTCATGAGAGAGAGCGCAACGCCAGAGCCTACTCGTTCTGTGGTACGATAGAGTATATGGCACCTGAAGTTGTTCGTGGAGGATCTGCTGGGCACGACATTGTAAGTAGTTTAAATAAGCAAAGATCAAATTAAAGACGTCATACGATTTATGCGATTAGGTATTAATTTAATGCTTATTTTAATATTTTTTAATTCGATGATCCTACACAGGCGGTCGACTGGTGGAGCGTTGGCGTTCTGACGTATGAACTGCTGACGGGTGCCTCGCCGTTCACAGTTGAGGGGGAGAGAAATACTCAGCAAGAAATATCGAAAAGAATATTAAGAACGGAACCTCCCATTCCTGGGCATCTCAGTGCCTCCGTTCGCAGTTTCATAACAGGCCTTCTAGTAAAAGATCCTCGACTAAGGCTCGGCGGGGGGCCTGAGGATGCCAAGGAGCTCAAGGAACACGAGTTTTTCAGCAAAGCTTCACCCCCCTTCAGCTGGGAAGCTCTTGAGTCTCGACAGATTACCCCACCTTTCGTACCCAAGATCACTCACGAGCTAGACACAAGTAATTTTTCAGAGGAATTTACAAAAATGGTCGCTGCCGATAGCCCTGCTGTTGTACCGCCAAATTATGACAAACTCTTTCGGGTAAGAATTGCCTCAAGATATTGAAAATTATTCCAAATCAAGATTGTTTATAAATTTGCTTTGAATTTAGAGAAAAAAATTATTTTCATCTAATTTTTGACATAATGACTTGAAATTTCAGGGCTATTCATATGTCGCGCCATCTATATTATTCGCGGAGAATGTGATCAGCGAGGATATATTCAAAAACGTCGAACGGACTACGAATGAGGATCAACACCATCGTCCATCGACCTCAGATGAGTTAGCCTCCCGTTTCGAGGAATCAGCGTTTTTCAAAACGTATGAGCTTGACCCTAGAGAGGAAGCGTTGGGCGACGGAAGTTTTTCAGTGTGTCGTAGATGTAGGCACCGTAAATCGCAACAGGAGTTTGCGGTGAAAATAGTTAGCCGAAGGGTTGACTGTGGAAGGGAGGCGAATCTATTGAAGATCTGCCAGGGCCATCCGAGTATTGTAAAACTGATAGACGTTTACAAAGATCGAGCGCATACCTATCTAGTAATGGAACTTTTGAAGGGAGGTGAGCTGATGCGGAAGTCTCGTTCCTTCCCCGAGTCTCAGGCAAGTCGAATAATGCGCCAGCTTGCCTCAGCGGTAAGTTTCATGCACGCAAAAGGCGTCGTACACCGGGACCTCAAGCCGGAAAACATAGTATTTGCCAACACAGGCGATGACTTGTTGGTCAAGGTGGTTGACTTTGGGTTTGCGAGAATTAAACAAGGCCGCGAGCCTCTTCACACTCCCTGCTTCACGCTTCCCTATGCAGCGCCAGAGGTTCTTGCCAGGCAAGGGTACGACGAGAGCTGTGACCTCTGGAGTTTGGGCGCCATCCTTTATTCCATGCTTTCGGGACGGCCACCATTCCGTACGGATTCACCGGATTTTGCATCGCGCGTCAAGACGGGTGACGTGGACTTCGAGGGAGAGGCATGGCGAGGTGTTTCAGCATCGGCGAAGAAAGTTGCACAGGGTCTTTTGACCACAGATCCCAATCGGAGACTCACTGCCACCGAGCTTGTTAATCACGAGTGGATTTTAGGCTCAACTACACCTGCGGCCGCACCAATAGCCGAATCCTCTTCTTCTTCTACATCAGCCTCAACCTCAACGAGCGAAAAGGGGCAGAGCTTTAAGCTGAGGGAGGTCGATTCGGCAAAGCTTGCGCAAAGACGAAGGCTTCCCAAGCGGTCCACATCGAGTTCCGCGTCTTCTTCGGCTTCCACTGCCTCCTCGAACGCTTCGGTTCAGCTACTGCAACCACCCAGCGCGAGCACCACCGTCGCTTCCGCCTCCCCTGCGCAACCCAGTGCTTTTGACTTTGGCGAGGAAAGGGTAAACGAATATCTCAGTTCTTTGTCTTCCTCGTCCGACTCGAATTCGCCAAGAATAACTAGCCGGAAGACTGAGAGGTCGGATCACCCCGGTGGCTCCAGAGCCAAAAGACGCAAACGCGATCATGACGACGTGATTCCTCAGCAAGACGATAATGGAAGCGGTAACGGAAATGGAAGCGGAAATGGTAGCGGAAATGAAAACGGCCCGATTACAAGATCGAGAAAACGAAAGTTGGATCTAAATACAAGCGGTTCTGATAGCTGTGTCGAATTAATCGATGCAACGACGAGCCCTGGTAAAAGAGATACAATTGTACACAGAAAACAGAGAACTGGAAAACGGCCCAAGCGACTACCTACCATAATAGTAGAGTAAAAATTGCTTGTAAGCGTTATGGTAAGTTAAAGTTGACGATTTTACTCGTTTTTGTTTCCTATGCATTTTCCGTGACGTAACGCTGCTGCCTTTGGGAGTTGATCGTGCAAGACGCGGATATCGCACCATTCCTATCTCAGTACTTTTAGATTCTTTGTAAATACATGTAGGTAAGTGTTGATTTGAGCATCGCCATTGTCGCCTACTACATTTTCAAGTGGCGTCTTTGATCAGTTTATGAAGTGAAGCTGTTGATTTTTTTAACGGGTAGGTAGGGTAAATAATAATAATACTAACGACGACATAGGTAAAAAGAAGAGAATGAAGCATGAAGTTATTTTTATTGTTGAGTATGTAAAAAATAAGAGCATATCTAAAATTCGTTTATCTTTTCTGCAATATTATAGTTATGCACACACACACACACACACACACACACACACACACACACACACACACACACACACACACACACACACAACCATACACATACACATGCACATGTATATGATACATGTAATATATACATCCACATATATATGAATATAGATGATGTATAATTCTTGGGTTTTCTGTGATTACATGTTGTATAAATGAAACGTTGTATCGAATCGTTGACAATTGTTTAATACACACATACTGTGACTGTGCCTCGGGTATACCCAATTCTAAGAGTATACGGGAAAAACTTGGACTGGTGCCGTGTTAGTTGATACTATTTTTGAATCGTTATTATCGATAATTTAAACTACATTCGTGAAACTAAAATGTTACGGCTTTTTAAGAATTACTTTCGATGACGGTTTCCAGTCACGTTTCCCAAAACTCTTGACGAAAACTAACTGAATGCTAGAATATACATGTAATCGAGCTGGCCTTTTTGCCTTCGGAAAAAAAAATTATAAGCCTGTTTTACCACTTACCTACATATTAATTAACACGGGATTGCCGCGATTGTACGACTGCTGTAGGTAACGGATAAAAAAATAAAATAAAAAAAATTATATATATAAATTAAATTTAAAAGACATAAAAAAGAATAAAAACCAATAAAGTAAAAGAGTAATGGGAAAGACTGAAGAGGTTGTATAAGACCAACTCAGGGAACAGGCATGCTTACAATAAAACGTCTTTAGTTATCGATATACGAGAGATACAGGTTCTGCAAGGCTGTACGCACACCTCTGCCAAAGACGACTGAAGCAACGTTAAACTGTAAGACCAAACGAAAACAAAAAAAAAAAAACGAAGTAAAAAAAGAAAAACAAAAAAATCATGAAATCAATAACTGTAACAATAATAATAATTATAATAATGATGATACTAATAGTAGTAACAAGAATAACAATAAATCAATAATTAAACGTAATAAACCGAATCGTATATACAAAGCTGTGCACTGATTGCAAAACGGCGCTATGGCGCTGCTTATTATACTACTACTATAAATTGTACTTTAAATAACGTAATAGATACACCTTACATATTATTATGGCTAATTGAAATTGAACAGAAATAATAAATATGAAAAGAAAACATAAAAATAATTATATATTTAATATAATCGTATGTAAGAAGTGATATTCTTTAACAAGATGCGTATAATACGAATATATACGTATATGTGTACGTATGCTTTCATATGTATACATATATGCATGTTTTTATTTAGGAACATAGTCATTATGAATCATAAATTAAATTAATTATTGCTAATGAAGTAAAATTTCGTTTCCTGTCTTTTATTTAAAAAATTTTTCCTTCTTTCTCTTGTGATATACAGTACCACTATTGTTAGCTACATTGTAATAGACAATTATCCTTTGCTGAAAGTGTATGTGATATGTTATATTGCATACACAGAAAGTATAACTAGCAGCTTCTATGAAATATGAAGAACGCTGTTTTGTTGCTATGGATGCATGAAAGAGATGCCTCCTTTGTTACTACTGGTTGTTTAAATATATCATACGATGTTTATTTATATCCTGTGTATTTTGCATCTTTACACCCTGGTCTACACGCGCCGGCTACAACACCGTGAACCTTGAAACCTAGTCGTTTTTAGATTGGTCCTGTGTCTGTAAGAGCGGAAAACTCACGTATATGATGATAATTAACTAATGAGTTGAAATACATTGGAGTGGCTTAATGTTCAAATGATCATCAAGCAAAGTTGTATAGAGACGGTAATTTAGCCTTGTCGGGAAAATATAGTTAGACACTGATTCTTACACTTTCTGCTAATGGGGTGCTTGGTATAAATAGTATGTCTAATGAATGTTTAAAATTAAATGCACGAGTAAATCAGAAAATCAGCATATATTATAGTAGAATGGTAAAAGAAAGATACATAAGCGTGATTAAAATTTAAAACGCTAGTTGATGTACAAGTAAAATATTTCCTTATTATAATAATTGGACATATCATAAACTAACTTTACCAAGCTCCAAGGATAGTACAATAATCATAATTAAATAATGATAAGTAAATTACGGATCACAACGAATTATCAGTTTATCGTACACGTAATTCTCAATTCACCGATGATTTCATTTCAATTCAAATTATACATGTTATAATATTTTTGTATATATTATTATGTATGCAATGTTGAATATGAAGTGAGTCAAGTTTAATCTTCACTACGCTTGTTGCGATATACATATTTCTTTTTCCTTTACTTCATTTCTCTTCTTTTCATGATTAAGATAATCGGACATTCACTTTTATATTGACTAGGACTAAAACAATCGTAATGAGATGAAGGTGCATGTGTGCCAACTGTTTTGCTAAATTAAAATAAGTCTTTAAACGTTTTTCTTAACATGTTTGTTGACAAAACAAACGTCTGATTTGATTGAGGGAGTTGACTTTACGATTCATTGATCAGAGACGGCGTCAGGCTCTTACATAATAATTCACGAAAATGCTTTAAGCCATTCAAGTGTATAAAATCCAAGCTGACGTACTGAGTAAAATATAGGAAAATGATACAGAAATAGAAGGGGAGAAGACGTATTTGATGCATAAGATCAACGAGAAGGAACAACAAATAGTTGTGTAAATTGTTGTGGAACACATCCGTTTCCCGACAGTTTCAAGTGCTTTACGATTCTCGTTATCCTAATATCCCCTAAAATTTTATCATCAGTTTGCTATCGAGACGTCAACGAAAGTTACGTAAACTGATTGATGATAGTCGTTACCTTTAATAATTCTATATGTAAACAAAAACATTGATTTTGGTTACATAGGTCTCCAAACTGGAGTTTAATTGAAATTAATCTTTGTATTCGTCATATAGGTACATCAATAGTACATCCATATACATGCTGTCGCGTTAAGGTAATTGATTTAGTATAAGCCAATATTCCTGCTCCAAGTAAAATAATAACTTTTACATATTTTTTATTTTATTCTTTTTCCGTTTCATTTCACCAAATGGAGCCTGCGGGGTCGGGAGGGTCATACTGGCCATTCAATAACACTATTGTTAATATTGAATACAAAGAGTTTTTCTGTCTTACATGTATTTTAAAACACGAGAATCAAGCTGTCGCTTGTCATTCCTTATACATCGGTTTCATTCAGAGCGTCAAAGTTCTAAGTTTACACACGAAGTTTTATACGTTGAAGAGTACCGCTAAGAGTCTCGTTAAGTGAAAACTGCCTACTCTCTGTTTATGTACTATTTTGTTTATCAACCCTGAATAAATCACGCGACAAATCTTATTTATTACAATATCGAATAAGATTCTGAAAACTATAAATTATACCAATTACTGCTCATCCATCGATACACTGAATCGATACGCGACGTACACACAAATATACAAATGAATATACAAATCGTTGAAAACGTGGAGCAGGAACGGGATGGAGGGGGGGGGGGGGGGGGATCGTTTTAGATCGGTTCGCAGGGAAACGGGGAGCAGCGAAGCCCCAGCCCCTAGCAACATCCACCACCTTGAGCGCCACCCTGACCTCCAGTTCCCGCCAAGCCACCTGGGCTTGTCGGCGAATGCTGAGGTCCAATTTTGATGCCGTTTGCCTGAAAAAAATAAATTCCGTAAGACCATTTCACACCCCTTAAACTTATCTTAGTTCCTGATCTATTTCTCACCTCATTGTTGATGTCAAAGACACCTTCTTGTATTTTTTCATAAATCTCTTTGGCAGTGTTGATAAATGCCTCTTCGACGTTGGCTGCAGTCTTTGCGCTTGTTTCCATGAATACAAGACCATGTTCTCGAGCAAACGCCTCACCCTCTTCTCTTTTAACCTCTCTCCGTGAATCAAGATCGCTCTTGTTTCCAATCAGCATTATAACCATGTTTGAATTGGAATGCTGCCGTGCGTCTTCTAGCCATGTTGTTAAATGGTTAAAAGTCTCTCTGCGAGTTATATCGTAGACGAGTAGGGCTCCTGCCGCGCCACGATAATATGATCTTGTTATGGAACGGAACGCTTCTTGCCCTGCCTGCGAATAAATTAAATCAAGAATTTTAAAAAAGTAAATGAAAATGAACTGAATTTCATATGCAGCTTTGTTCTTTACCGTATCCCAAATCTGCAGCTTAATCTGTTTCCCATCAATTGTGATCATACGCGCGCCAAACTCAACGCCAATAGTCAAATCATGTACTGGTTGAAACCTTTTGTCTGTGAATTGCAGCAGGAGACACGACTTGCCGACTCCTGTGAATGAGATTATAGACAAGATTTTTATCGTCGGAAGAAGCTGTTGACATTAGCAAGACGATGCAAAGAAAAACGTAAGATCCGCATGAATCATCCGAATAATCATTAGATTAAATACTGCTTAAAACAATTAGAAATGAGGTTAATTTTTACTGTAAAATTTCCATCAAAAATATGATCGCAATCGTTTATTGAGAACGAATATTCATCAGCTCTAATATCCAGGTAACCTCGGCCGACGATTGGGGGAATGAAAGAAAACTGATTTTTCTCGTCTGTCTAGCCAAGAGGGGTTAGTCGAAAGAAAAAATGAAGGAAGTGTGAATATTGGTGAATGCAATGACATGAAAACAATGGGAGCTGTCACGGCAACGTAATACAGACAGATGATCGGGATTCTGAAAGAGTTTGTCGAGTCTCCAACAACTTACCCGTATCACCGATGATAATGTATTTGAAAAGGTAAGCGTAAGACATTTCAAATTCTACAAAGTTCGTCAAAACACGGTAATTTTCAAAGTACACGACGAGGGAAGCGTAGTAGTTTCGTTTCAACGCTCTTTCAGTTGCTTATTATTTCGCTTATCTCTTCTGCTGGCCGTGACGTCACTCGATATACTTCGGCACTGTTCGGTCGCATTCGGACTCCTCCTGAAGTCTGATTCGGAATTTGGACGCTCGGATCTTTTTCTTTTCTTTTAACCAGCAAAGTCCAAACTACGCGATTCCCTATCTGAGGCCTGGCCGTAGACCTTCTTGATATCTCATCCTTTCGTTTCACTCACGTTTAATTAAATTTCCAGCTATGCAACGATGCGAATTTTCGCGTAGTAATCTGCGTTTGAATTTTCTGAGAAAACAAAAGCATCACGCCTGCGCGCGCAATGGATTGTGGGACAAGCGTAGAGCGCGTTGTTGAATTGCGATCGAGTCACACTAAACACATTTTTTTTACACGATTATCGCGTTTTATTGTTCTAATTCCGTGATTTCGAAAAATATGAATACTGGAACGATTCTGAAGCAGTCTAATCGCCACCGCAAAAGTCATGTGGGTTGAAATAACAAAGAACGAAATAGGGTACAATCTCAAGCATTAATTTGGAACTCGGCGTACTTTCATTTGTTTTCTACTTCTGTACACTGTACGTACCTGGTACGAAATATTCAGTTACTTGCATAAATAGGCTTATTAAATTAATCAGACATGTTGTTAAAGCATGCAGTGAAACAGGGTGAACAATTTTCCTTCTTTATTGTGAATTTGTAAACAGACCAAAATCCCTGTTGTACAATTTTTGAGCAAATGACACAATATTCAGTTACTTAATAGATGTTAATACAAAGTTTCTCGGCGATAGAAATGGGTCGAAGACAGCCTTTAATTTTGGCGATAAATTTTTCTCTGACAGGTACAAGAATCTATCCAACAAAACTGCACTCTCGACCAACGGTGCTAGCATCGATCTGAGGGAACCAAATACCACAACCTGTTCCCAGCGTTCTAGCAATTCGGCTGTTTTAGGATTTCTAATTTCCTCTACCCTCCGTGGACGATTCTCTTCAATAAAATTTTCTGTAACTGCCATGCAGTACCTGCAAAATACAAGTGAGTATTCATATCTCAGTCTTAGCTTAAACTGCATAGAAACAGTGAAGGATTTAAAAGTTAATTTTGATTAAGGAAATATTTTCATCACAAGTAACCGTAAACTACTGACTCTTCAAATGTGGTATTTTCCTTGAGCTTGAAACTTTTGAGCTGAGCATGACGTAGAGAGGAGTTTCTCTGAACGATGAGACTCTCTAGCGTTGCTCGATAAGCATGTATCTATAACCAAAGGAATATTTCATAATGAATACAATGCTCACAATGCTGTAGAAATAAATTACAGTCATACTTTGAGTTCCCAGCATTCAGCGGACTTCAATTTTATGCAATGGTTTTCTACCGCATGGCAGGCAACTTCCAAAGCTGTGTACGAGAGATCGTAATCAATCCCAGTTGTGCGTAGATATTCGCTGAGAGGGTAGCTCTGCGGGCTTTAAATTCTCGAGTTAAATTATAAGGGAATAATAAGAATCTAAAACTTTTGTTATTCAAACTCCTTACCCAAGCGAAAGCTTCATGTAGCAGCATCCTGCGACGCAAATGAACTTAGCACGGTCCGACTCTACGTAAGATTGTAGCAGCGTTGTTGCCAAATCCCCGCAGGGATGTAAACCAATCAAACCGAATCCTGAAAATTTTGGATTTAATCTGAACTTTTCTGTAAATTCTTTGTTTATTATATCCATGAAAAAGGACAATTCAGATGAATCTCTTTCTATCTTCAAAGACACGTGATGCGGTTTTTGCTCTCGGATGTTGGTTACGTACTTCATGGCGATAGATTCAAATTGTGTATCTAGTTTTCTGTAGAAGAAACATTAGCAGATTTCATCAATCTTGATATCATCTCACCTATATTCAGTTTTCTACCTACTAACACATTTTTATTTTTCCAGAAATTGCGTACCTGGCTTGTTCCGACAACAAAGACTGCTGTTCAACGCAAATTATGCACATCTCGTGTCGATAAGCGAGCGTTCTAGCGAGGTGGCCAATTCCGGCTCCAACGTCGACAGCGCATTCCGATTTCGCCGAAGCAGCGCAATCCGCTATTATCTGAAAATTCAGCAAACCTTCAGAGTTTACAACGTTGATTCTTGGTAAGAAATTATCACGCGACTGACAGTTCAAACCGAACACCTGCGGTCGCGCATGATGCAATCAATGTAAAATATTTGCCTCCTTTCCGCTAGAAACTAATTATGCAGCTAATTAAGGCGAGTAATGTTAAAAGGCAGTTACGCGTTAGTAACTGATTACCTTCGCCATTATTTCGATTTCATGTTTCTTTTTCGGTTTTACGTGTTTGCCAAGTAAATCGCGTAACTTTGAATGACTCGAACACGTGCTCGGTTTCACTTGAGGCTTGACAAAACCCGTATTCTCCGTTTTACGGACATTTTCGCATTTCAACGCGATCTCGCTCCTCTGATTTCTGTGTATCTGTAAGATACCGACGACTCGACGAAGCGCCTGCAGAGATAACGGCCAGACTCGGACACTGAATGGGATAAAATGATTCGGTATTACAGTTGCTTGATATTCAAATCGACAAGGAAAATGATTATTGAGTAATATTATTCTTGGATATGAAATGATTATATGAAATATGATATGAAAATGATTATTCTTAATCTTGTTACTTATCACCTCGAACCCTCGTTCAAAATCCAGGATCCAAGTTCCCCCGGCGTGATGTCTTTGAAGAAATCGCTCCAACCACCCGGAAGTCTTTCCCATAAATCGGCCTCGTAAAAATCCTTGGAAATGTTGACCATGAAAAAATATCAATAATGTGAATGAAATTTTTCACTTCTTACCCAATAGTTTTTTAATCTTTCGCGCGCTGCACGAGGCCGCAACTTCCGGCCGACGAAAAGACCTAGTAGCTAGCGGAATCGCTACTCTAGATTCTTGCACGTTCGTGGAACAGCATCTCGACTGGGTGATAATAACAAGAATAATAAACCGACCAGCGATCCTAACGTATTGTTCTCCTTCTGTTCTAGGCAAATTAAACGGTACAGAAATCGATAAAAACTAACCACGATGTAGGCGTCCAGAAGCCATCGGTATTTGTCAAGAACGATAAATATTTGGCGTACGGTTTCTCGCACGGAGTCGCAAATTCGGCATAAGCAGGTGCCGGACCCGGTGTTATCGACGGTGGCCATCGTGGTCGTATCTTGCACGGTATATTTCATGTATATTTCAAGTTTGGTTCAATTATCCCGCCGGGATAGACGCATCTTTTTTGAAAAGGCGTGCCGTATTCCCAGGGGGCTATTTTTTCCCGCGGTCCTGTAAATAATTGTACATCATTATATCCCTTGTAAGAGGTATACTCCCACTTGCGTTACGCATACGAATTAATTACATCGTGTAATCTGCATGCGCGCGGGAATTTTGAATACCTTAATTATTATAAGCTGTCTAGGTAAGCAAGGGGTAAGAGTACGGAGTATATTCGCGTTCGGTTTATTTGTTAATTATAAACGCAAGTACCCACGATTCCCTCGTCCCACTTAGCAACACTTTCACTCTTCAGCAGTTACGTTATTGCCTGCCTGCCTGCCAGCACATCACTCGTCGGAAGAGTCGTATTTGCACGCGCGCACTGCATACAAGTGTAACACTTGTAATACGAATTTAAAGGTGTAATCGCCGCCACACATCCACGGCGAAACGTATTGCGTGCGATGTACAAACTCTTGGATTTTTGTCAGAACTCCGTGGCTAACGTACAAACTGTATCGTTAGACGAGCTTCGTGGAGCGTGAGAATTGAACGAAATTGAAACTATACCAGTACGACAAGATATATTATATATGCCCCAACTGCTGGCAACAGGTCGTTTTTTCTTTTTCGTCTACAAGTCGAAAGTCATATTCAAGCTTAGAAATATGAATTCGTTTTCTTAAGACGAAGTAAGAAAATACAGATATAACGATGAAACCGAATGAACTTCTTTTTCGATCGAACTATCGGTTGATGAATTTTATTTTTTTTTCTCCAACCGAAATATTCAGCCGTTTGTAAATATGGATGTACGTCAATTTTTTCATTGGAATTTTTTTCTTCCGTTTACCGTTAGATCGTGCGCGATGGATTTTTTATTATGGTTAACTCCTGGATTCATCATCTGGACCTCTTACGCCAGTCGTAAGTGAAAGTTACACCAAGTAGGACGGACGAGCTCTTACACACATTTACGTGTATGCCTGTGTACAAATAAACGCAATTCTTCATCATACAGCTTCTCCGCATCATCCACTTTGATATATTCACCAAATATTCCATGTCTTCCGCTCCCCGCGCGGGAAGAATTCCTTTTACATACACAATGAAAAAAATTTTCTCATAACTTCTTTTTGCGAAAATCGTATACATGTTATAATATATACGTATAAGTTGGTTGATTTAATGAACGTGCAGCTTCGTACGGTCAAAGCGAGGAAGCTATTCTTTAACTTTCGAAATTCTTATAAACGTCTTTCAAGTCAAGGTTTAAAGGAATCCGCCTGACTATAATGTAGCCTCTCGCTTGTAAAAGTTAACAAGTGTATAATACCATCAATGCCCATAAAACGAATTCTTTTTTACGCCGTTAGCGTTTCGAATGCTATTAGACACATTAATTGTATATGTTTTTCCCCTCATTCTCTTTCGTTTTTTTATTTATTTTTTAATTTCTTTCACCCAGGAATAAAGTTTAATATCACCTTTCTCGTTCGTGCAGAATCAATCTAAAATAACTGTCGCTTTCAAAACGATCGAAAATCACCGCCATGCACTTCTTGCACGCGAGCCGAATTATTATGTATGTACATACACGATTGCATGTAGACATATAAGTGTTCAATTGAGTAACTGAAATATACATATACATCAAGTACCGAAGAACCGGTCTAGTCTCTATTCCACTCGATTCATTAGCTGATATGTACAATTTTTTTAATACCTATTTCTGTAATGCATATCAAAATAAAAAAGAAATCGTCGTTTTCACCCACCACCGCCAGACTGTCGCATATAAGGTAGCCGCTGTATATCATCCCAAGTATGCGCAAGCGTATAATTGGCGTCATTAGTATTTACTCAATGGTTGTAATAACCAATTGACCGCGTTCGAAAAGAGAGCATATTATACGATGATATATGTGCGTTACGGTAATGTATGGGTGCAGGTCTACCTTTCTCATCGGTACATAGGCGAATGCTACATTACACCTACATTATAATACTCGTATGTAATAACGTTAGTTTAGCTCTTTTGTTGAAAATTTTCGCTCCTATGTTGAATATATATGTAAATGTTTTTTTTTAGCTATATCGAGGAGTTCTTTCTTTTTATACAGGAATTGGTGTGTCTCCGGCGATTAAGTCTCACTGAAAGTTTCTCCGATGATCGATAAAACTATTTATGTTCAATTTTCAGATAAATTTTTAATCGAGACTCCTGCACACCGCATGATGGACTCTCGGAATCATAAGCGTGTGGAGAGATCGATTTGGCCAGATGAAAAGAGAGAGAGAGAGAGAGAGAGAGAGAGAAAGAGAGATGAAGACAAGGAAGTGAGGAGACTGCACAATCCGTAAGAGTGGAGGAGGGAAGCAGATTTCAATTTCGTTACCTTGCGGAGGTCGCTCGGGGAAAAGTGACGATGCGGTCCGGTGAAATATACGTTATAGGTATACGAGGTATGTACAACTATGTATACCGGCGTCCAGAATCGGATATAACGTGCGATCGTTATAAAGAAAGTCAAGCCGACGAGGCATTTATGTGTTACACATACTATAGCACCTACGGGTTCAACAGATGTGCCACACCACTCGCTTCCGCCAATCCAACGATCCTCCAGCTTCTTGGTCCAGGTTGACCTATCGGCCCGAGTTGTATTATTATACTCACGTACGCATATTGAAACATATATGTGTTTCAGATAGGAACGAAGGCTGTGTAATAAAATGAAGGCGAGCTCGATTGGGTAAAATGGTATATCACGGGCATGGAGAAAGGTGCCCAAGCGTGTGCACATCGAAGATTAGAGCGGAGCTTCGCGTCGCGTGTATAGTTGAGAGCTGGAGTGGAGAGGCCAGGTGGGGACCGAGAGAAACGAACTCAAGAAGCGACGATCCCACCTGACAATCAGTTTTCATCCGAGGCTTCGGTGTAAGAGCCGCGTTACACACCTGAGAGGAAGGCGATCCGAGGTGCAGGGGATTGTTCTAACGTATAATACACAGGCTGCGCCGTGCGCCGATATCCAATAACCGGTTACCGGGTTTCTCGTCATGCTGCAGCTCGATCAAGTAACTACCCCTAGCTGTATGTAACGCGGGTTGGATTCATCATCGTGTGAATGCAGTGCGAGTTTCTTTGACAGATAATATCACACATTTCGTACATCGAGGTTGTTGATTGGTAACCGAGGAAAAACAGTATGAAGTTACTCAAACTGGTGAGTATACGTTAAAACACTTTTATCCGATCACACTATCGTTATGTACCAATTACGATTCATCGTTTCATTTCTCCTACATACATTTTCAATTCGTTTCCGGACTATCTATCGCCTCATTTACATACATGCATACGTGTAGACCATTTTCGAAATTTCCGTAATTGGCACGAGCTCTCGTATAACATTATAATATAAGATATGCGGAAGAAGAAATCGCTATTAAATTTTTAATGCTAGAGATCGCGGGTGAAATTATAAAGCTCGTTAATGATTCGGGCCGACGTGAAGATAGCGAAATGGGCAGCGATTGAGTATCCTTTTATTTTTCCTCTCTTATTCTGCACCGATTTGCAAAACCCCAGATGTGGAGATAATTCTCGCACGGTTTCTATAAAGGCGCGATTCGCAACGGTCCGCATACCTACTTTGAGCTGGCTTTACCATATTGGGAGCAGTTGTGACTGGGAATTGTTTATCAGGGGACCGGTTAACTGTGTCTCTGTCGCAGCTAGAATACCAATTGATCCCGTGGCTACGGCCCATGGTGTTGGTCATTGGACTGACATGGGTGCAGGATGTCTCTTCTTGGCATTAACCGGGTCAGTCGGTTACGTGTGTCAGATGAACCGCATATTTAGTAGGCGGTCGGTAGTCACGTAGTTCGTCGAGCTGGTGCCGCGAAATTTTTCATCATTTCATTATTATAGGTATATGTATAAACACCGCTAATATCTTCACCGGAGTGTGCAGTCTAGATTTACGCGAGCAGAGTTAGAACCATGACAAATAGGAACCCCGTTTCTTAAGACTATAATTGTCGTCACTCCAATTACTGAATTAAAGAAACGCTTTCAGTTTGATCCTGGAATCTACGATCTTTTCTTCTCGAGACGCTCGACGCATACAAAAATTTTTACTTCTGAATTGAATAGCACAACATCAACTGCCAAATCGACTTTCAATACGTTAAAGTCTGTATCGTAGATATGGGTCTCGGTGTTAATGATGGCTTCGAAAAAGCTCATGGATCTCACACGGTTTCGAAATTTACTATAATGTGCTGTATCTTGGAAGGGAGAAATTTATTTAGGACCGTAACATGCGCGTCTCTAAAGAATTTTTCGATATAAGACACGAAGAACCGGTTGTGTTTTAATACTAGGTATCTTCAATCTTTGATATATCGTAAGGAAGTACTCTGACGCTTGACTTCTGATGCTTGAGTGTACTAAAAGAAGGATAGACATAATCGAATTGAAACATTTGTTTGGATTTGTTGAATTAACTCAAAATTTTACCTTCGTTATAGCATATTATGTATGCATATAAAATTTGCAAACTTGTTCATGCATGACGACGCATCAGTCTGTACATGAATTCGTAACTTGCAACGACCGCTTTTACTTCGAGTGCCTCTAGCTGTGAGAGGCGTCCTCTCCTCAGGTCCTGACTTTTACCTGACCATTACATGTGCAGCACATCGAAAGATGAGTGCACGGTACCGCCGAGCAACATCGCACCGACGAAAGATACTCGATACTCGCCTGTAGTCTTTGCGAAATACCCCCTCTCATGACACGATGTCTATGAGCATATTACATATTTACACGCAGCATCTATAGACACTAATAATAAGAAACTGAATCCGAATAACAGTCGATACGAATACTCTCCGTATTGCAGACCGCGGCGTTTTTGCTGCTGGTCGCAGCTATCGTGGCCGCCGAGGAAGAGGAGGAGGGAGGTAAAGCCCGGGAGAAGAGGCAGCAGATCGCGTTCTATCCTAGACGGGGTCCTCGGCCACCTCCGTACGCAGTCCAGATGGAGCCGATAGTTCAATACTCGCAGAGAGACCCGCTCTACAACCCGCTGGCCAGTCCGAAGAGCGATGACTCCGGATACGGTGAGGAGGTGCAGCCAGACATCGGTTACGGCTACCATTCTGACCCGGAACCGATAATTGAGATAATAATCAAGGAATCGAACGAGACTCTGCCGACCCCTGTGCCCCCACCGCAGCCCCAGCAGCCTCGACCGACGAAGGAGCCGATCCAGGTATTTTACGTAAAGTACGAGAAGAAGAAGGGCCACGGGGACGATAAGCCGCGCGTCGTCTACGACGCCCCGATACCGGCGCTCACACCCGTCGAGGAACACGAGGAGCTAAACCAGGAGCGATCCGCGTATCACGACCAGGAGCCCCAGGCCCCCCTCGTCACGTCGCCGGCCCCGCCGCCCGAGCCCTCGACCACCCTGAGGACGATCATCCGCCCGGACAGCGAAGTCTACCACGCCGGAAGTAGCGGGATTCGCGTGACTTTTGGGACCGAGCAGGTGCCACCGAACCAGCACAACAAACGCAGCGACCAGGACCAGGACAGGCCTCAATTTTCACCCCAGATTCCGCAGCCCGGTTCGCCGAAGCGACAACACGGACCTTACCAGCCCCAACTCCAGCCGATTTTGCACTCCGTGCAGCATCAACAGCGCAGGTTCCCCCCGGCTCTCGCCCAGCAGAGAGTGGTAAACTCGTTTCCACCCCCTCAGATCATCTCCGCATCGCCACCACCACAGCAAATCGTCTACCAGCAGCCTCAACAGCTACGCAATCCATCCGGAAGGCCCCAGAGACTTCCGATAACGATTCAGGGACTGCCTGAGGTCCAGCAACGCGTGCCGTTCAATTCGTTCGCATTCGCTAGGCAGAACTCGCCATCTGGTCAGCAAGGGAACGGGTTCAACGTCGATCACCGACACCAACAGCAGGTGTTCAAGCAGCAGGAACTCGACAAGCAGCGGTACTACGAACAGCGCAGACAGCAGGATCTGCTCAGGCAACAAGAGCAACAGAGGCAACGAGAGCAGCAGAGACGACAACAAGAAATCGAACAAAAACACATTCAGGAGCAGCAGAGACGACAGCAGGAAATTGAGCAGAAGCAGATCCAGGAACAGCAGAGACGGCAGCAGGAAATCGAGCAGAAACAGATCCAGGAGCAGCACTTCAGGCAGCAGCAGCAGCAGCAGCAGCAGCAGATCAAGTACAACCATCAACAATTCCAGCAAATTCCGCAGCCCCAGTTCCAGCGCCAGCAACCGGTCCCCGTTCCAACCCCGGCTGCCGATCGACCCGGCGGTGAGATTCTTAAGTCTGTGCCGAAGCTGGAGCAGCACTACGCGATCCGGGAGAACCCACTGCACCCTGGACCCTTCCCACCGAATCCACAGCCCACCCAATTCTCGGAGATAACTCCTCAGCAGACCCAGTTCGTTCCGAGTCAGCAATACAACAGCGTGGCGGAGAGCCAGTTGCAGCAGCAACAGCTGGGCCAGAGTCATCGGCAGGTTCCGTTTGCCGGAGCAGCGAGCGAAAGTCAGCAGCAGTACTTCTCGCAGCACCTGTCGGCCCCGGTTCAGCACCAATCGTCCGGTTCCAGTTCCGCTGGAAACACTCAGTCGATTTGGGGACGGCCCGTCTTTTCCTCTCAGAGCTCGAACCTCGGGCAGAAAATATACGCCACCCCAGTCACGTATTCCGGGGATCTTACCCCGTCCACGACGCCCACGACCCTCTCTACCACCGCCGAGGTCTACAGACCTTCGACTACGGCGACGCCGAGCACTACTGAGGCCCCCACCACCACCATTGATTCCCCGAAAAACGAGGCCAAGATCAAACAGAACATAGCCAATCTTCCCGACGAGGTTCCCGACCACATCAGGGAGCAGCTACTCAGCTCCGGGATTCTCGGCAACGCTGATATACAGATATTGGATTACGACAAGGTCGGGGACATACCGATTGAAAACCTGCCGCCGGAAGCTCTAGCCAATTTCTACGGCGCCGGAGGTGGGGCTGCGACGTCGGCCAGCGAACCGATACCGGCTGTGGTAAAGAGGCCGAAGATCGTTCAACAGACCGAAGAAAAAGTTTCGGGGTACAAGAAAGAACTGCCGGCCAAGGTTGAGCAGGCCACGCTCAGGCCGGGAGGTGTCGAGATGAAAGTGGTACACTTTGACCCGAACACTGCTCAAGGTCAGGCGATCGCCGAGCAGCATATCAGGGACGATGCGACTCATCTCGACCCGGTGAAGATCGGCCCGAAAGACACGTCCAAGTACAATCGGTACCTTCCTCTCAAGGTCAGCGGGGCTGCTTTTCCGCTTCCCGACGTGCCGGAACTTAACGGTAGACGAATCACGAGCGTCGTCGTCCTCGCACCCGTCGATTACAACTTTCAAGGTGAGAGGGAGCCCCAGTATGGCGAACGGACCGGCAGGAAATTCAACGATGTGCAGGCCGTAAGATTTTTGGCCGGCGATGCCCTCAAGCAAGTCGTGAAGAAACCGACCGCCGAAAACTACAAGAAATGGCTCGAGCAGGAGAGCCGTGCCGATCCTCA
Organism: Neodiprion fabricii; assembly: GCF_021155785.1. Classification (NCBI taxonomy): domain Eukaryota; kingdom Metazoa; phylum Arthropoda; class Insecta; order Hymenoptera; family Diprionidae; genus Neodiprion; species Neodiprion fabricii. The sequence continues at coordinate 23,016,459 of NC_060245.1, forward strand.
GCGACAGTCCGTCGTCTTACTTGTCACAACGTGAGTTTTTTTTTTTTACAGTTTATTATACACTTTTTTCACCGTTGATATATTCAACTTTCTTTTTGCAAATTCTTCTTTTTTTCTCCTCAGACCCGATGACGACACTCAAGGCGAAAAGGAGATCTTCATGTACGACGTGACCACCCAAGCCGTTAGCAAATTAGCTGGTGACTTGTCGACAGCGTTCGTTGACGTCGCGGAAAGTAATTCCGACAACGAGGGTGCTCAGACGGATATTATCCAGGATGCCTTTGCTTAAAGCACTTTAACTGGCTTTCATATTGGCAATAATAATTAGTTATTTATCCGATCAAGCATTCCAGAGCTGCTTCATAAGTCGAGGTACAAGAAGAACAAAAAGGAAAATGGCAAATCTTTAATCGATTTTTTTTTTGTCTCGCCATCAGTGCCAAATTCAGAGTTGACCAATGTGTAGCACTGTGGGATAACAGTGAATTCCATTGGTTTATCAACTTATTTAGCGCATTGCAGGATCGAGTAAATTCTGCGATAAGAATTGGAGCGAGCCTGCGGCAATTGATAAGAAAAGGATGAATTTTTTTCTATACATCAATTATTATCTATGCGCCGTAGATGTCTTAATTTGTAAATACCATTAATTTTTTTTTATACGTACAGATAACCATACTATATTTTTTTATACGAAATAAAGATCAATCTTTTTTATACCCGTTGCAGTATGAAATCTAATCTTCGATGCTACAGAAACTTGGCAAATGTGCAGCAATTCAACGTTGCAAATTGCACGAGGAGAAAGTGTAACGTGAAAATTGCATCAGACACAATTATGAGGCGAGGTACGTTTCTGAGGAAGATAAATATTTTAAGTTATTAAAGACTAGAGGATGTTGAAAGCGAATGAGTATATGTATATAGTCACAATGCTGCTTTTAAGAGCGCTCTAAAGACAACTACCTCATCATGAACTCTCGAAAATAGCGCACGCAGGCCTCTAGTATGCGTTGCGAAATTTAATAGTATAATACATTTCTGCACGTCTCGCGTCTATACGCTTTGGCATCTTAAATCCGAATCCCATTGTGAGACTTGGTGTGATTCGAGCAATGCCAGGAGATCGGTTTCAGTACGAGGTTGAAGTTAGTAACATTATCGTATCCAAACATTGGGAGAAAATCATTAATTTCTTATTTTTACAATGATTTTGAAGAAACTAAGATTTCAAAATATGAGTATGTTTTGTTTTATTACGCTTTACTAAATTTGAAACAGTTCCAAAATCGCGAAATAACGGTTTTTTCTCAGAATGAATCGTTATGGCAACGTTAGTAATTTCAACATGATGTTTCGATGACGAAGGCAAAGGAAATTGCTGTGCTCTACACCTACCGACTCGGTTGTAGATAATGGTTGCACACTTTTTTACCGAGTTCCCCGGCCCCTTGTTCAGCTGCGCAAACTTTAAAAGGCGCTAATCTAAGCAGCTGGTTGTAAGATAATACATAACCTCACTTATTATGTACAAAATCAGGAACGTTTGACGATGAGTTTTTCCGTGTATGATAGAGAAGTGACGCTTTGCAGCGGCGACAACGTAATTACATGCAATATCGACGATGACACGGTAAAGGAGTTAATTTTGCCGGACTTGAAGTCTACGAAGGATACAACCCACCACAACAAATTGGACATAGATTTATACCACACGATAACTAACGTGTCTTACTCGAACGACGGTGAATATTTCCTGGTATGTACGAATAGAAAACAGCTCTGTTTGTACAGGCGAAAAAATGGTGAACTAACTGCGAATAGAACGCTGGCTAGAGCAGCGAGCAAAGTCAGGTTTACGCCGAACAACGACGTCGTTGTGGCCGATAAGTCTGGAGATGCTTACTTGTACTCCAGCAGCAAGCCTGAAGAGGAGGGAATCGCCCTACTTGGACACCTCTCGATGCTGCTCGATGTTATGGTGACGACGGATCAGAAGTACATCGTTACTGCTGACCGAGATGAAAAGATCCGAGTCTCTATGTACCCGAATTGTTACAACATATTGTCGTACTGCTTGGGGCATGAAAAATTTGTGACAAACATTCAGGAACTGCCTCACGATAAAAATATCCTGGTATCTAGCGGAGGTGATGGATGTGTGAAGTTTTGGGATTACAAGACCGGCAAGGAGTTGCTGTCCATTGATGTAAATGAGAACGTCAAGCAGAAGGATGTTGAGGGCTTTAATAGATGCCTTGAGGACTGCGAGCTAGATGAGTCTGTCACCATATTGCCACTCAAACACCTTGTGGTCTCAAAAATTGACGATTCAACCTCTTTGGTCATGACGACCCTCTTCTCTTGCAAAAGATTATTTTTATACAATGTTTCTGGAAGTGTGAAGACAGGAGTCACGCTGAATCAGCGTCAGGCAGTGGAGCTTCAAGACGACCCCCTGGAATGTCTTGTTCAAAACAACAGCGCGTTTTGGACTCTGAGCGACGGTGGATTAAGCATTTACAAATTTGATGATCAACGATTTGAGAAGGACGAAACAAGTTGTAGATTGGAGAGAATTAACGAATCTTGGAAAACATTGAGAAATCACTTGAAAAAACACAGTCTTTTTCCCATCTTGTACAAGAGGAAGTTTGACAATGTTCAAGATTATCAGGAAAGGAAGAAAACCCGGCTCCTGTCAAAGGTCTCGGGATAATATTTTTACAGGTAAAAATAGAAGTATTTTTTTTAAATAAATCTTACAATCGATCCATCGATTTTCCATGTATAATTTTATTTTCATCTTTTCTATAATAAAAATGTTGCCGCTTTAGAAGATGCGTGTTGGATACTTATCAATGTCACATTAGTTGTACATACGGATATTTGCATATGAAAAACGAGAATATACTGGTGATATATGACGAATCTGTTACACTGGTTTATAATCCAATTTCGATTCGAGTTTTTTGTTATCTGAAACTTTTCGAACAGCCTTCATAAAGTCTTCTTGCACAACGTACTCTCGCTCCGATCGTATCGCGAACAATCCTGCCTCTGTGCAGACGTTTCTCAAGTCAGCGCCATTGAATCCATCTGATAATTTGACTACTGCTTCGTAATCTACAAAGATGTGACGTGTTAAAATATATCGAGTTCGTAAATTATCTAGATCTTCAAATTTCAACCTACCAATTTCACCGTGCTTAGCAATTGGACCGGCATGAATTTTCAGAATTTCTAATCGTGCCTGTTCATTAGGTAGAGGTATCTCTATTTTTCTATCCAATCTTCCAGGTCTCAGCAGAGCTGGATCCAAAGTATCTGGCCTGTTAGTAGCCATAATCATTTTGACTTGTCCTAGAGAATCGAAACCGTCCATTTGGTTCAGTAATTCCATTAATGTTCGCTGGATTTCACGATCGGCGCTGGTTCCCTCAGAGAATCTGCGACCACCTTTAAAAATTGTTGAAAATTATTTAAATATACTCATGCTGCATATTACGAATGCGGTTGTTCTATTTACCAATTGCATCGATTTCATCCATGAATATAATGCAGGGTTGGTGATCACGAGCGTAGTTGAACATCTCTCTAATCAAACGCGCCGACTCCCCGATGTATTTGTCAACAATAGCACTGGAAACGACTTTCAAAAAGTTGGCATCCAGCTGACTAGCAACAGCCCTAGCCAGCAGGGTTTTTCCAGTTCCAGGTGGTCCATAGAGAAGGCATCCCTTAGGTGGCGTAATGCCAACCCTCTGGAATAGTTCGGGATTCAAAAGGGGCAGCTCGATGACTTCTCTCAATTCACGGATCTGCTCACTGAGACCTCCGATCGCGGAGTATGTGACGTCGCCAGGATCCTCATGAGACATGTTGTAGACCAGTGGGTCAACCTCGCGAGGCAGGTAGCGCATAATTGTGAGAGTAGTCATGTCCAAAGCGACGCGAGTGCCTGACTTCAACTTGTTTTTGTCCAGCTGACGCCTGCAGCCTACCACGTATCGCGGTCCGTTAGTGGCTTTGACTATGACTGAAAATAGGAACACGTAAATTTGTGAAAAATATAAGCATTCAGAATTAGGATCATGGATATACTAAGATGTGAAATGCTATGCATAGTTTCCTCTTTGCGTATAAATTTGGACTCACATTTTTCTTCCGTAAGTTGCTTCAGTACTTCTCCAACAATCTGAAAAAAATCGAACACGGTGTAAAAAGAAACACTAAAATCAGATCTGTGAGCAGTTTTCGTTTTCTTTGTTCACTTCAGTGAATACCAATACACGTATTCATACCTGACCGACGCTCTGCAAGGCTTTCAGATCATTTTCTGACTTGTCATACTGCTTGGTGAGGTCCTTGAGCTGCTCTCGCACTGGAAAAATGTAATTGTGACGTGAATTTTAACTTCTAGAGGTACGGCTGGGTTGTGTTTTGAACAAATTTAGGCTTAGTGAATTTTACGACAGCTTAAAAGAAATTTCTTGCAGTACATTCGCAAATGCCTATCCGGGGCAGAGACAATAAGGTTAGGACAGGTTAACGGGACACGTATAATACGCGCCGCGAATCGGCGTTTGGATTGAATCAGTTTTCTGGATATCGTTCACTCACTCTCCTTTAGCCGAGACTCTACTTCTTTATGCTCCAAAAGCTTTTTACGATAATCTTGAAGGGATTGTTCCCTGACAGGGTCCGCGGTCGTCGCCATTTTTCTCTAATTTGCTGTCTAACGATCAATGATCAACTGGTTCTGTAGACCTTCTAAAAACACCGTTATCCAACACTTCACAGTTTGTCCAATTTCCTGAAACGTCACTGACACATGATATTGGTAAAACGAGCAGTTATGTTACCATGAACTTCGAAATAATTTGAAAAATACGGTACAAGCTGTATAATTTATCTGATTTTATACGCACAACTGTAATTTCCTACCTAAAATGCGTTCTTCCTCCGCCATATTACCACGGGAACGCGGCTAACTTCACGTCGGATTAAAATTCACTGCGAGTGTCGAGTGTGACTAGACCGTATCGTTTCAGGCATAAGAGGTTCCGAAGAATCGCTAGAATCGCGTCGTGCGTCGAGTGAATCGCCTGTGTTGGCTGCAGGCTCTTTTGTAATATATTACCTTTAACAACGATCAACATTATTACCAGTTACAATTTCAACTCCATAAAGAAATCATCGGAGTAATAGTGACAGTTAAATATTTCCGTTGATTTCAGAAAAATTTTGCGTAAATGATAGCCCAGCAGATTAGGTGAAGTGAATACATACAGTACACGTAGAAAATTGTATATTATACGTACTCCCAAATTGATCCAACGCTGAAAGTAGTAGCTGCTTCGGTAGTCTTTTGTTATTATTTTATCCAAAGATTTTCCCTTGTTTCTAGTTTATTATGATATACTGGCTGCCAAAGAGGCGCTTTATCAAAAGGTATTATAATTTACTCTTTAATTTGCTTATTACTCCTTTCCACGAACCCTTTGTTTCATCAGTTATGATTCATGCAATGCAGCTCAAAAGTCTATGCTCTGTGTTTTCACACACTTATCAATCTCTCACTAATTCGCTTGTTTTTTCTGTCATCGTATCTAGTCGATATTCAAGCAAACATCAGTTGTAGATTAATTCCGTTAAGATTTGTATCTCATTTTGTTTGACGACAAAATGTCATTGTCAGTCTTAGCTGGGTTTTATTCCGCTTACAATTAGTCACAACAAACAAAAGGCTTATTGGTACGATCCAATTATCTACGTTTGTATGTGCAGAGCAAAAATTACATAAGATTGAAGTACGCGTGAAGAACATCGCTGAATAACTGTAAACCAGCTTTTAAACATAATTCTCATCATGTAGATTTTTTCATTTAATCATATAATACATAATCTATACATAAGAAATATCGAACCTCTAACAACCTCGTCATGCATCGTTATTCCTGTTCTTCTGCCTCACTAATCACTTATATTTAAATAGACTACGTTTAGCTTCTAATAAAGCATGGAGCTTACGCATTGTCTAAAACTGCAATATCTCATACAATTAACGAAAAATAATACCTACTAATCTATTGATATGTATATTAAACCTACGGCAGGTAGAGAGTCTAATTGGTGGAAATCTGAAGAAGCGCGATGACAGGTGTTATGCTAAACTCTATTGCGATCGGAATTAGACGTAGAGCAACGCTAGACGGTCACCTACTGTGAAAAATTGTGTCCGTCAACTTCTTCTACTCCTCCTCCTCCTCCTCCTTCTTCTTCTTCTTCCAATACTTCGGTTTGAAAAGTGTCGATAAATCGTGTTGAGAAATCATGAAGGCTCTCCGGTGCCTCTCCTTGGTTTTGGCTCTATCTCTGGCTGCACTTGTTTTCTCGTCTACCGGAACGTAAGTTCTCTTGTATCTGTACAGAAAACACACATACAAAAAAAAAAAATTTTCATCGCTTCTCCTCATTCACAATATCGCATCCAGGTTACGCATGATCAATCGGAAGTCGCGCATAGGCGGCGTCGAGTGTCACGGTGAACAGTGAAAAAGTGTGGGAACAACATTTTTCTCACACGTGTATGAAAAGTGGGACTTTTCGTAGCAGTTTAGCGGGACGAAAGTAGCGAACTTCATCTCAGTGTTGTAAAGATAGGATCGCGCACGCGCAGTACGCGATTGTTTCACTTTCGTCCCTTGGGAGATAATATCACTTTTGTCCTTAGGGAGAAGAAATTTACCACTCGCGTCCCGCAAAACTACCACGCAAAGCCCTATCATTTTTCATTCGCTTGTTATAAAAACAATCGTGTGTGACTGGGGCTAAAAGTTGGCAATCGCAAACGTCAAACTCGTCGGAATCGCCAACTTTCGTCCCTTATGTCATACAATGTACTGCCAGGGATTATGGAAATTAATTTCATCGCTCCAATTGTAATCGAACAAAACTTATATCACATAATTTGCCTATAAGTAAAGTGAATAAGAAGTGTTTCATAAGATTTCTCTAATATTCCGCAGATATAAACTCTGAGGTAGATGGGAAATGATTTAAAACGTAATTCTCACGCGTGATATAATATTTCCATTCCTTAAAAGTAGCTGCCGATTATTATTTGTACATAGAAATATCGTGTAGCAGTCGCTAGTCGGTCCGAAGTAAAAAGAAATCGTTAGTCGTCCCGAATCGGTAATGTACACCTGCTTATATTTTCCCCGAAGGGGATTTCTGCCTCATTATTTCCGACCCTAATGAATCTTTTATTCCCGGTCGATCGATCAGAATGATTTGTTTCACGTATGTATGTACATACATACATAGGTACATGCGTGTCGCATGCAAGCCTCTTTCATGCTTGTACGGTGCGATTACGGCAAGCTATGCATATGCTTATTGCATATATGCGGATGTGTTTTGAATTTTTATTCAATCACCGCTAACCAACTGCTGTGCAGGGTACTCGAATTGCAATTGGTTGCAATAATTCACTTATGCCTATGTATATTGTGCGTATATGCCACCTCTGATGTATGTGCATACAAATGTACGTAGAAGGAAGTTTAAAAAAAATTTGCCGATTATATGCATCCGTTCGTTTAGTTCGACAGGCGCCTCCTATGCGTTTCAGTTCAATCATAATTTTTTTTTCACCATTGATCGACCATCGAATTCTCATCGTAATGAAATTAGTAGCGTGATCGTGACGATTCACAATGTGGAAAAATGTATATTTCGCGATTTTCGAATTGTCTGAAATTCAACGTAAACCGTAATCAAAGAAACACGTGTACTCATGTTTTTCAATCTTAGTTTTATTCCTTAAAAATCATTGTAACATTGAGAAAACAGTGATTTTTCCCAACGTCTCGTTACGATAACATTACCAAGTTCGACCTCGTCAATTATTGTCGGGCTTTCGAAAATATAGTAGGCAGACCTACTTACAAAATCATATTTTATGACGCGATAAACATAAAGGGGGTAAATGCTGATCGCTAATTTGTATTTACGTATATATACGCATATGTATACAACTGCAATCCTGCAAAAAGTACGAGTAATAAAAATCTCCACGTGTTTGCTTGTACATAACAAAATCGTCAATCGCGATAAATATTATCTTGACTCGAGGAAAACATCGCGTATGATGGTATTAGAAGTAATACAAATTCAAATCGACTACGTAGCTACAGAATAAATTGCAATTCTAACGTCCGACTGCGATGACCGATCGTATAAAGTCGCTTACGCGTTTTCGCGCCCCGGATATTTGTTGTGATAATCATTGGGGGGCAATTATTCGTTTGGACAATGCCAAAGTGGGAAATTTGCCGTCTTCAGAGCGGTCAGAGACGGTGGTGGGATATGAGAAATAGAAAGTGGTAAATTAATCGGGAGAACTATCACTCTCACAGCGGCTGTTCTCGGACGAGGTGGTGGCGGTGTTTGATGTGTGTTGTAATACCGAAAAATCACAATCACTTCGAAAACGCAATTGTTCGATTTTCGATCGTTTAACAGCGATCTGGTATCCTCTCGACCATCTCACCGGAACTGATAATGAAAATTTTAAGGCACGTGTTTATGCCAAATTGACATGAAAATGTATACAACTAACATCCAGTCGCGATTTAAACGTGCGTAATATAAATTCTATCAAATTTTAACTCGTCACCTTTCATTTCGGCAGCAAACGCGTGCGTCCGGTATTGCGTAATATTTTCTAAACGCGTATAACGAAGTGAAATTTTATTTCGTCGTATTGCAGTTGGCATACTGAGTGAATAATAATTTTTAAACCGTTCACTCTTTGTCGGTGGTTTAAATTTAAATCTTAATTTTTACCGATTAAAAGCTGATAATATATGTATACATTTTTCTTTTTATTAACAGCGATAAAGTTTCTCGTCTGCGCATTTTTCAAACTCATCAACAAACAGTTGCATCACATTATGACTTGTTGCTCTTCTCATATCATTTTACTTCTGTGAAAATATCGATCGATGATTAATCTGTGCATCTTGAAATATTTCGCAGATTTCTTTTATGGGCGATGAAGGTATCGATTGTCACCTACTTAATCGTCTTTGGAATTCTACCGCTCGTTTTTCATTACTCCTACACGATACAAAGGAAAATATTATTCCTAAACTTTGGTAAATATATTTGTCAAATTATTCGCAATTTAGTAATTGATGTTTTATTATATACACGTATTCTCATTCGTTGCACAATTTATCCTTCATAGTTCAGCGGTAATTCAGCCTTGAATATTTTCTCTTACTTAAATGGGGTACAATACCATTTATCCACGAAAATTAATTGCATAATGTTCAATTTTATTGCAAAAGTTTTTGCAAAGAGACATTCATTTGTTTATTTATTTACGTTATAGCAATTTCATCATATTCGCAAACCTCATTTTTCCGGTCTTTACGTAGCTTTGGCATATTTCGAGTTAAAATTTTCTACAAAAATTCACAATCAATAACTAATGAATTAACAAATCTGTTGTAATAATCGAGAATGAATAATTATTGGTTCAATAATAAAGTAATCAAACGAATGAAGCCTTCTTGCCACGTGAAGACCCTAAAATTCAATAATTGGGCTGCGACTACAAGTTGAAAAAGTAGATATTCTCGTTGATTCAGTTTACTGGCCTCGAAGCGTGGACTTTGAAAAACCAGAAGCTGTGGGACTTGAAGGCGCCCGGAATTTCTACGTCAAGACTGATCAAGATGTGAACATTGGAGCATGGTAAGTCGAACGAAGGAATTATCAAACAACAGTGAATTATTATAAGAATTTCTACCGAATGAATTCATATCTTCGTTATTGTTTCAGGCAAATTTTACCTCGATCTCTATTAAACACGTCAATTTCTTGCACCTCTGAAGCATTCGAATCTATTTTGGCAAGTTCAAAACGTCCGGTTATTCTGTACATGCATGGAAACAGTGGGAACAGAGCCAGCGGACACAGACTGGAGTTGTACAGGCTTTTTCAAAACCTAGACTACCACGTTGTCTGCTTCGACTACCGAAGTAAGTTTGTGGCGTAACGCAGGCATAAGTACTTGATTGAAATACAGTGAAATTAAAATTACAACACCCTTGAATCATCTACAGGCTATGGTGACAGCGACGACGTCGATCTGTCCGAGACAGGAGTCGTCGCAGACAGCAAGTACATGCTGGAGTGGTTGATAAAAAAAGTAAAGAACTCTGCGCCAATTTACGTGTGGGGTCATTCGCTAGGAACTGGGTAATTGGTTCACTCTTTATTGCAACATATTACAAGTACAATTAGAAAATTCGTCGGTCTTTAATTTTTTCGTTTATTCATTCGTTCAGAGTCGCTTCGCATGTCCTAGCTCTAATGGCATCTGAAGGTGTTCGTATTGCGGGTCTTTTCCTGGAAGCTCCTTTCAACAATATTGCGGATGAATTGAGCGAGCACCCGTTTGCACAGGTATGCATTGCGAGAAAGTTAATACTCAACGAAAATTGTTTATCATTTATTTCTGCAATGCCCTATTTCACCGCAAATCTATATCATTTCAGCTATTCAAACACTTGCCGTGGTTTCATTGGATGATTGTTCAACCGTTCTATGACAACGAATTGAGATTCGAATCCGACAAACACATTACAAAGATCGAATGTCCGATTATGATTCTGCACGCTCAAGATGACGGTGTCATACCTTTTTTCCTGGGCGAGAAGGTTGGCATTTTGGCAATATTGCATTTAGATTAATAGAGCATATGTTTCCGCAAGGGAAATATTCCTGGAATTACAGAGATATTTTGCAATTTTAATACAGTTATATAAGGCGGCTTTGGAGTCCCACGGAAATGAAACGCAACGAGTTCAAATGGAACGGATAGATGCTGCACTAGGTCTAGGTCACAAGTGGATATGTAGATACGACAAACTGCCGGAACTGATTACGTGAGTAGAAGCTGATCGATGAAAAAGAAACAACAAAAATTGAAGCCAATTGATGTTGCAGAGAGAAAAATATGTTTTTTTTTACTTTCAGAAATTTTCTAGCCAAATCGACCAAAACTACTCAAGCTTTATGAAGCGTTTGACCAAAGCATGTCAGACTTAGTATAATTTTTTTACCATGTACGTCCGGACGAAGAAATGTTCAATACTCTTTCGACGGTACCCGAGAAGATGGATATAGGCGAGACGATAATGCGGGAGAATTAGATATCGTCTAGAAAAGCGGTAAATCAATATTTTTTTATGGCATATTTTCTTTATACTCTATTATAACTTTCACTCTCAGGTCTCAATTATAGCATCGAACAATAATATTATAACGTAATGGGCGTATATAGATAGGTAGGTAAAATAGTTGTTTCTAGTGTGAAGAGAATTTTTTATTCTCATCAAATTTCAAATCAACGAATTGCTATATGTTTCTTTTGGTTAATATTCCTTTCGCACGCCGGAGGACCAGTCACGTTTCTTGGAGTATTTCATAAGTAGCTGTTAGGGAATTGTCATGCACGTTTGCAAATGGATTTCTCAACGTTTTTCAGACTCTTTCAACGAGTCAAAAACTACTTAAAGTATATCTACGTACCCGATCTTTAAGATCCTTGTATACAATTTATGTAATTCAATAATCGTGTTTTGTTGATTATAACTCAAGGCTTGCTAGACTATATTGCGATGCAAAAAATTCATTGAAGAAAACGTTCTAAAAGTTAGTTTACGACGTAATGTTCACTGTAAAGACAAAGTGTGGAAAGTAGCGAAAATTATCGAATGTTTTTACGACAAACATTTTGCAAGCAAACATATTAGGATGGCTTCATTGCAAGTTCTGGAGTGTCGTATTGGGATTCTTCCAACCTGACGCCGGTGCAATTCGATAGTTGTTAATTACACGTCAAACGTGTATAATATCAACGAAGCAACGCTTTTGTAGATTATTGCAATCACGTTGGTGTTCGATATGAAAATAGTATTACTACGATCAACGATTGGTACGTATACGCGTATTGTATTTCGATTTCCTCAACGGTAAATGTATACAATACACTCGTTGTTGTTAGGGGTTTTTGTAAGTGATATTATATTTAAATGGCCACAAATGGTCCTTGTCCTACACTTTTATTGTACACAAGGTAAACAATTGTTATAATTTTCTTATTTAATTTACAAATTAATATTCTACTCTTCGTATTTTCTCGTGCTTCACATCTCAGGCCTTTTGATCTTTCACGTATTATCAGATGATGGGCAATAAGATCGGATGACATTTTTTAAAACTATGTCAAGAAAGGAACTTCTAAGCTGAAAAGAAAAGATAGAGAGGGAGATAGTGAGAAAGAGAGCAAACTGGAACATACAGCATCATATGCAAACGTAAACACAAAATATATGTTGAAGAGGTAATAACAATACAAAAGGCGAATGTTGGCAAGTAACAGAAAGGAACAAAAAATATGTACACATACGCATATGTATAATTATTTATTTGAAAATTAAATCCACTCAGTATGTTATACGCGATGCGTAAAGTTGGTTTTGATAAAACAGATTGTTCACCCGATCCATCCTTACCGACGTGTCTAGATGTGGTGAAAAAAAAGTGAATGAACAAAACGAAGAAAAAAAAAAAACTACGCGGTGAATGCGGGTAGATGGCGCAGCCAGTCCGTCTGTGAATGCCGGAAATTTCCTAGAAATAGTCCGCCATACCCAAGAGGACAATGAACCCCTCCCCCTCCCCTTTCGGCCGTTGATACAACGTTTTACGAATCGAATGATGAATAAATCCCTCGTGGTACCAATAAGGGGCGCATGACGAAAAAAATGAACAAAAATCGTAGAAACGTTGAAAACATGTGACCGATAGTGTGTCGTGATGGTAAAATGCTAGTGTTCGGTATCGAAGAGTGCCGCGTAGTTGTATTCGGCCGGTGAAAAGTCGGTTGGTACAGCAGGGCGACCGCCCGCGTAGGTAGAAGAATTGTTACGCTTTCGAAGTGGCCGCGGAGGAAAAAACTCGAAGTAAAAAGTAAAAAGACTAAGGCAAAAGAAGAGGGGTAGCAGAAAAAAAAAGAAAGAAAGAAAGAAAGAAAGAGAGAGAGATAAAGAATAAGAAAGAAGCAGGGGGAAAAAAACTACGCCGTTGGTTCGTACGGCTCCTCGGGTTTGTCGACGAGACGACGACGACGACGACGATGACGATGCGC